>NW_018226247.1:5662-22321 GCF_001263595.1 Phalaenopsis equestris | reverse complement strand
CACATCCTTTTTAATGGCGGTGGGGGTGGATTTTATAGAAATTGGTAAAGGGAGGGCTTAGCTGGCCAATGGAAGGGTTAGCCCCACTGCTTAGGTGTCAAGCAGAGGATCCCTTAGCTCAATTTGGGCTGAGGTGGCTTTTTGGCATGAGTTTAGGTATTAACCATGTAGGGGCTCACGGTTTTGGGCTTTAGCTTGGGTTAAAGTGGCTAACCAAGGGTAGGATCAATGTTAAAGCTTAAGATGCTCAATAAAAAATGGCACCATAGGGTATGGACATGTGGTATGGCAAGTACTTTGATTTAACCCCGTCCTTATCTCTTTAAAAATTTTTTTTAAAAATTTACCCATGAGATAAATATCAAGCTTAACCATGGGTTTGTGGATGGCTTTAAACTCAACCCTAGAGTTTAAGATGAGTTAGGGTAAGGCTCATTTGACCATACCAAGCTCAATTGGTTTGGATTTGACCATAAGTCCAAAAATGTGCATATGACCAAATATTGATCACGGTTTTGGGCTTTAGCTTGGGTTAAAGTGGCTAACCAAGGGTAGGATCAATGTTAAAGCTTAAGATGCTCAATAAAAAATGGCACCATAGGGTATGGACATGTGGTATGGCAAGTACTTTGATTTAACCCCGTCCTTATCTCTTTAAAAATTTTTTTTAAAAATTTACCCATGAGATAAATATCAAGCTTAACCATGGGTGGATGTCTGGCTTTAAACTCAACCCTAGAGTCTAGGATGAGTTATGGTAAGGCTCATTTGACCATACCAAGCTCAATTGGTTTGGATTTGACCATAAGTCCAAAAATGTTCATATGACCAAATATTGAGTTTAAACTAGGTTAGGCATGCCAATTAGCCCAATTAAATATGGAATTTGGTGTAGAAGACCATGAGGAACAACTTTCATGAAGGGTGAAAGTCATTTTGAGGTCAATTGGTTAATGAATTTGGTGGATTTTTGATTTTTGACCCATTTTAAGCATGTTGGGCTAAGTTTGGGTCAAACTTTGGTTGGCCATGGGATAAGCTCAAATTAATTATTTTGGTTGATATAAAACATCATGATATATAACTTTCATGTTGGGGGTTTTGGTCAAAGATGGTCAAATTGACCAACATGGACCATGGTATAGTTAAAAAAAATGAAATTGGGAATATTTTGGATTTATGAAAATTTTTTTGGGAATTTTTGGAATTTTTGGATTTTTGGGCCATGGAGGGGCATTTTGGTAATTTGGCCATTTTTGTCAGTTTTGGCAAATTTGGATGTATTCAAAGTGCTTGGAATAAGTTTTGATCAATTTTGGGTATTTTGGAAAAAAATTAGGAATTTTGGCCAAATTTGGGTCCCAAGGGCAGTTAGGTAATTTGGAGGTGTCTAGGGCAAAAGACCCAAGTTAGGCATTTCAAGTAGAATTGGATAAATATCCATTCTAAATGAACCATGGATCAATAAAATCCCCATTTTGGATCCCCATATATTGGTCTTAGCCAAGGTATTGTGAGGGTATTGTGAAGATATGGTGAGGGTATAGTGTACCTTAGCTCCAAATCAACACCCAGGGTCAATCCTAAGGCCGAGTAACCCTATAGGAACTCTCCTTGAGTTCCCTCATAATGATCTTACCTTCTAAATATTAGAGGTTAGGACCAATATGTGGAACTTCAAGTTGAGTAAAGAAAAGAGTTTTGAGTTTCTAATGGTGAGGGTACCTTTTCTAGTTTTCTAAGACTAGTCAATAGGAAAGTCCTATGGCTAGACCTAGGCTACTAAAGAAGTTTCTAGACCTCAACGAAAAGTGAGGTCAACATACAACCAACTATAAACTAAAAAAAGATCAAACTAAACATCACCAGTCATCATCTTCTTCTTTTTCTACATTAAAGTTTTGCTGCTGATACGGGGTAAACACAAGGTGAGTAGGAAACTGAACTTGCTGCTGATAGGAGATAAACACAGAGTGAGTAGGAAATTGAACTGAGTGGTCATCCCTCATGTAGCTAACCATTGCATCATCATAAGAAGCTTCATATTCAAACTTCTGTTTTGCCAAATCACTATTATGTGCATTTCTAGCCTTCATATTTTTCATTCTATTTTCCATCCTCATGATATCTCTTTGTTGGATCATCAACTGCTCCATAAGTCCATGGAGAGTACGGGTACTAGAATTAGAAGGAATATCCTTACTCCTACTTCTAGATCTCCATCCAACATGAGATTCATAAATCTTAATATTTGCAGGCCCAATAGGTTTTGAAAATTCAATCCTCTTCTCATTCATTCCAAAATCAACTCCTACCTGTTCACATAGTGTGAAGATTAGGGCAGGGTGTGCTAAACCACTAGTAGTTTCACCCAAAGCATTAGAACGAGTGTTTCTATAAACAATAGAATATGCATCTATCCTTCTCATCTGCTGGATACAGAAGTTGAAGATGGCTCTATCCTTTTTAACCTCGCTATCATGATTTGTTAGTATCATTTTAGCAGATATAAAATAATCTCAGGCCTTAGATACTACATTTAACATAGAAAGAGGGAAGTTTACCTTAAAATTATTCTTCACCTTCCAAGCTTCACTTCCATCAGTAAAAAAAGAAATAACTTCATATAAGGCTTCATTTTAGTAGAAAATTATTTGTACTGACAGTTATACACATCCTCTAACTGATAAATTTTATTAATTCTTCTTGGAGTAAATTCTACCATTTTTCCACGAACAAAAATGCATTCTTTAGAAGTTTCCTTCAAGTTCACACTATCCGATTAATAGCCTCGACAGTAAAGTAACAAAAATTCTTCCACTGTCGAGCAACAATTAATCTTTTGACTTCTCCACCCAAATTTTTAAATGCTCGATCCTAAATTGATCTTCTTGGAGTAAATTCTACCATTTTTCCACGAATAAAAATGCATTCTTTAGAAGTTTCCTTCAAGTTGACATAAAACTCCATCACTATACCAATAATAGCCTCGACAGTAAAGTAACAAAAATTCTCCCACTGTCGAGCAACAATTAATCTTTTGACTTCTCCACCCAAATTTTTAAATGCTCGATCCTAAATTGATTTCTTAGTTGCAAGAAAACTATTGAAACAAATGTTAGTCTTGTAGTTGATAAACTTTTGATCATCAAAATCCACTTTCCTCTTTCCCATGCTCATTCTCGGAGCCATGGTAATCTAAGAAAATTTGTTAAATCCAAATAAATTCCCAAAGTTCCAAAAATCACAACATGGAATATTATAAACTTAAATCTACTAAGTAAGAGTTATTTACCAAAGGATTTTCTCAAAATATTCTCAAAAAAATTTTTTCCCATGCTCATCCTCGGAGCCATGGTAATCTAAGAAAATTTGTTAAATCCAAATAAATTCTCAAAGTTCCAAAAATCACAACATGGAATATTATAAACTTAAATCTACTAAGTAAGAGTTATTTACCAAAGGATTTTCTCAAAATATTCTCAAAAAAATTTTGGATCTCAGCAATGTAAGATAAATACTTTGTGAAATTCAAAAATTTTTAGTTCAAAGTGTAGCTCTTACCGAGAGAAGATGAAATCCAAACTTCTTTTACCTTAAAATTGCCTCAAATCCAAGCAATAATAAGCTCTAGGTGCACAAAGTGGAGGTTGAAGGTGATCGAAAGGGTAAAAATGGTGTTTTTACTGTGCAAATTATGAATTTTAAGGGATTTTGGCACTTTTGGGTCGAGGGCACTATCGGCATTAGTGGCCAAAAATTCAATTTTATAATTTTTTCAATTTTTCAAGTTTCTTTCAATTCGCTCGAAAGTCTAATTAGTTTTTTTGAACACTAACTTTCATCTTAAAATAATTCACAAACAAGTGTTTTCACAAACAACACCAAACTAACTTTTATATAAGAAAATCTAATTCTTACAAATATACTTTTCTAATCACACTTTCACATACATAAAGAGAACTAAAATATAATTCAACGTCAAAATCAAGCCACAACACTAGAACGCTGACACAAAACTATACACACAATTAAAGTTATAAGAGTTATAAAATAAAGTAAATCTAACACAATCACATTAAAACATAATTACTTTAAAATAGCTGAGAATCGAACTTCTTCAATTATTCTGCTTCATCTTCAGTGCTTTGTCCTCTAATATCTCACATAGACTGGTAATGGACGTTCCTCTTTCAATTTTCTTCATTTTCTTCTCCAAAGCTATTGAACTTCCAACTATTTGTGGCATTAATGGTGTTGAAGCATATGATGAATGATCCAAGATAATATCTAATGCTTCATTTCTATTCCCAATATAATTTTCATCAATAGGAATCATGGGCTCTCAAGGTAATAACACTTTCTCCCAACTTTCATATGGCACTTGAGATTGACTGGGAAGTAAGAAAATTGTAGAAGGATGCCCCAGTTCATATATAGGCTCATTCATAGTAATACCCATAATAGATTTGAAAATAATTGATCCCACATCAATGTGCTCTTCGATTTGAATGCAATAGTTTAAAATTGCACTTTCTTTTGTAACTCTACTAATCTTTATGGTAGGGAGTAATTTTGCAGAGATGAAAAAATATCATTGTTTTAATATTGGATTAAGTAGTGAAGCGGAGAAACTAACGTATCGCTCATATCTGATTTCCCAATTATCATTTCCATCCATCAGAAATGATATACATCTTGCATTATATCTCTCGTTGGGATAAAATTTGTATAATGACAGATTGACACATTTTTTACCACATACAAATCATTAATTTGAGGCGGAGTAAATGGTACAACGTTACCTCAAATGAAGACGACTACTTAGATAGTTCCATGTAAGTTAGCATAGAATTCATTTACCACAGATACAACAACTGCAGCAGTAGTGTAGCGTAGAACTTCCCAATTCCTCTGTATTATGATTTTCTTAATATATGAACATGGATTACTCAATCCATGATTGAAAATATCTCTCTCCATGATAAGTCTCTTCTTTGTGATGACTTTGTCGCATAATCTCTGCGCGTCAAAACCAATAAACTTTCTTCTTTTGAAAACTTCATACCTTGAAGTATTTCTTGAATTGGAAGCCATGGATTTTGAAATTTGGAAGTTTTTTGTCATCCAAGGCAATTTTTAGGCTTTTAAAAACACTTCTCGGTGGTTATTTAGGAGTGCAATCTCGCCAAAGTCTGCCAAATTTGTCTTGAATGCACGAAACTGCTCAGGACACTATCGATTCTGCCAAATTTGTCCTGAATGCACGAAACTGCTCAGGACACTATCGACGGACACTATCGACGCTCCCGATGGCGCTGTCCGTGACATGGCTAGTGTAGACGGGCGTCGTCGGCTCTAGAGGCCAAAATTGCATCTCTTTTTTTTTTAGTTCAATTCGATCTCAAATTTTCCTTCAATACCAATATTTGTCTTAATTTATAATATATAAAATTGTGTAGTATTAAAAAATATTATTATTTCCTGATATATAAAACTCGTAATAAATAAAATAGTAAGATATAGATATATGTAAATTTATGTATGGGTTGCCTCCCACAAAGCGTTTGGCTTAACGTCGTCAGCATGACATACCATTGTTTAATCAGTATGACTTAACACCAAAATTTCTTTACATTGTGGCATGTGCCCTTCATAATAATGTTTCAATCAATGTCCTTTAACTTTAAATATCTTTCTAGTTTTAAGATCTTTAATAACAACAGTTCTATAATGACTAATCATAATCAACTTTAAATGGTCTTAACCATCTAGATTTCAGTTTTCCTGAAAGAAATAATCTCAATCTTGTATTATATAATAGAACTTCTTGTCTAGGCTCAAACTTCTTTTTATCAATCTTTTTTTAATAATATTTCGATCACGCCATATTTTCATTTTCTCTTTATAGATTTTTGCATTATCATATGCTTCATTTCTAATCTCTTAAGTTCATTGAGCTGCAACAATCTTTTCTCACCAGCATTTTTAGATTAAAAATAAACTCTTTAATAGCCCAAAATGTTTTATGCTCTAATTCTATTAGTGCCTGACATGTTTTTTTTCTAAAAATAAGTCTATATGGTGACATTCTAAAAGGAGTCTTATAAGCAGTTTTGCATGCCCATAATGCAGTATCTAATCTAGCAGACCAATCCAATTTATAAGGATTTACAGATTTTTCTAAGATTC
The DNA here is from genome assembly GCF_001263595.1 of Phalaenopsis equestris. Taxonomy (NCBI): domain Eukaryota; kingdom Viridiplantae; phylum Streptophyta; class Magnoliopsida; order Asparagales; family Orchidaceae; genus Phalaenopsis; species Phalaenopsis equestris. The sequence continues at coordinate 16,129 of NW_018226247.1, read as the reverse complement.
ATTTTATTTCACAATTTGACATCTCTGCTAGACCGCTAGTGTGAGGATGATAAACATTAGAGAATTCATGCACAATATCATTTTTTTAATTAATTTCTTGATTCTCCTATTCTTAAAATGGGATCTTCCATTCGTAATAATTACTCTCAGCATTCCATATCTTATAAAAATATTTTTATTTAAAAATTTAGAAACACTCTGAGCATCACATCTAGGTGCAGCAATAGCTTCAATCCATTTAGACTTATAATCAACAGCAAGTACTATATATAAATTTTCAAATGAAGGCATTAATAGTCTCATAAAATATAATCCCCACACATAAAAAATTTCAACTTCCAATGTTTAATTTAGAGGCACTTCATTTCTTCCAGAAGTATTTACTCGCTGACTTCGATTGTATGTTTTAATATATTCATTAACATCTCTAAAAAGAGTAGGCCAATAAAATCTAGCTTCCAAAATTTTATGTGCGGTTCTATTTGTCCAAAATGTCCTCTAAATTTAGAAGCATGAAATCTTTTAATTATTTGTTGAGTTTCTTCATAAGGCACACACTTCCTAATAATTAGATCTTTACATTGTTTATACAAATATGGGTCATCCAAAAAAAAGAATTTTGAATCATAAATAAATTTCTTTAATTGTTGATTCTTAATATCTGGTAGTAGAATATCTCTTACAATATAATTTATTATATCAGAATACCATGATATATTCATTATATCAATTATATAATTGTTCTTCAGGGAAATTTTCTAAAATTTTATTTGCAAAATTAGTTAATATTTCTTTTTCTAGTCTAAACAAATGATCGGCTATTTGATTATCATTTCCCTTTCTATCAATTACCATAAAATTGAACTCTTGCAGAAGAAGTATCCATCTAATTAACCTTGGTTTAGCATCCTTCTTTCGCATCAAGTATTTGATAGCAGAATGATTTGTATACACTATACATTTGCCTTTTATCAAGCAAGGTCTAAACTTACCGAAGGCATAGACAATAGCTAATAACTCTCTTTCAGTAGTAGTGTATTTAATATGAGAATTATACAGAGTTTTAATAGCAAATATATTACTTTAAAAACTTTGTTGTGCCTTTATCCTAAAACATCTTCAATAGCATAATCCCTAGCATCACACATTATTTCAAATGGTTTCTCCCACTCAGGTAGAACTATTATAGGTGCAGTGATTAATTTTTATTTCAATAATTCAAATGATTTTATGCATTCCTCATTAAAATAAAACTTTGTATCCTTTTCTAAAAGTTGGCATAATGGCTTAGTTATTTTTGAAAAAATTTTTATGTAACACCTGTAGAAAACAACATGTCCTAGAAAATTTCTTACCCCTCAAATCGTAGTAGGAGATGATAATTTCTCAATAACTTGAATTTTTGCAGGATCTACTTTCATGCCATTTTTTAGAAATTTTATGCCCAAGTACAATTCCTTGTGTAGCCATAAATTGACATTTTTCCCAATTTAGTACTAGGTTGATTCATTCACATAATTCCAGAACATTTTTCTAAATTTGTTAAACATAATTCAAATGAAGTCCCGAATATAAAGAAATCATTCATAAGTACTTCCATTCCATGTTCAATCAAATTATTAACAATTGACATCATACATCTTTGAAATGTCGCAGGTGCATTGCATAGTCCAAAAGACATTCTACGAAAAGCAAATGTTTCATAAGGGCTTGTAAATATTGTTTTCTCTTGATCCTCAGGAGTAATTGGAATTTGATGATACCCAGTATATCCATCTAAAAAGCAGTAAAATTTGTTTCCAACCAATCTATCCAACATTTGGTCTAGAAAGGTTATTGTTAAGTGATCTTTCGTTGTGGCCAAGTCTAATTTTCTATAGTCTATACAAATTCGCCAACCAGTAATTTGTCATAATGGAATTAATTCATTTTTCTCATTTACTTCAATGGTCACTCCTTTCTTTGGAACACAGTGAATTGGACTTACCCAAGCATTGTCTAAAATAAGATATATAATTCCAGCATCTAACTATTTTAGAATTTATTTTTTAACAACTTCTTTCATTATTGGGTTTAATCTCCTCTAAGGATCAGCTTTAGGTTTGTACTGTTCATCTAATAGAATTCTATGCATACAAATTGAAGGGCTAATTCCCTTAATATCTGCTAAAGTCAATCAAAAGTCCTTCTCATATCTTTTTAACATTTCTATTAATTTTTATTCTTGAATTTCAGTTAAATTAGAAGATACAATAACAGATTATGTAGATGAATCTACTAAAAACACAAAATTTAAATGGGCAGGTAATACTTTCAACAAGTTCAGGTGATTTAATATTTGAAAGAATAAAATTTTTATTATCATTTCATAACAAATCTAAAATTTCAAATTTTTCCTGAATGTAATCTAAATTCCCTTCTTTTATTTCATTAACATTATATTCTTCTTGCCTTAATTTTTTGTCAAACAATTCCTTAAATTACTCATTACTCAGATAATCAGTAACTTCCATTCTAAAATAATCATTATCTTTTTCTATTGCATGATATTTCATAGCTTTTGCAATATTAAATGTTACTTCTTAAACATTAACTCTCATTATTAATTCTCTTTTTTACACATCTATCATAGCTCTCTCTGTTGCAAGAAATGGTCTCCTCAAAATAATAGGAATCTCTTCATCTTCCTCCATATCTAATATTATAAAGTCTATAGAAAAAATAAATTTATCCACCTTTACTAATACATCTTCTATAAATCCTTTAGGATAAGTTATTGATCGATCATGTAACTGAAGAGTTACAGTAGTAGGGGAAATCTCTCCTAAATCTAAAAGTTTAAAAATCAATAGAGGCATAAGATTGATACTCGCTCCTAAATCACATAAGGCTTTTCCAAAAAAAAACTTTTCACCAATAGCACAAGGTATAGTAAAACTACCAGGATCTTTTAACATTTCAGGAAACGTTTTTTGAATAACAATGCTACACTCTTCAATGAGTGCAACTGTCTCATGATCTGCAAACTTCTTTTCTTGTTCAGTACATCTTTCATAAATTTCACAGAACTTGACATTTGTTCCAAAGTCACAATTAAAGGAATGTTTATTATTAACTTCTTATAGATTTCTGAAATTTTTGTAAATTATTTATCTTTATTATCTTTATTCATTATTTATCTTTATTCTTCTGCTTCAATCTTTAAGGAAACAGAGGTAGTGGTTTTTCTAAAGTAACTTATACTGGTTCATTTTCATTGTGGTCGCTTTCAATCTCTTATTTTTCCTCTTCAACTTTCAATTTCTCTTTGGATTCAATTTCTCTTTGGATTCTTGTTTCAAACCCTGTTTCAAATTCTTTTCCACTTTGTAATTGAATAGCTTTAATTTGCTCCTTATTTTGATCTTCTGGATTAATTTCCACGACATTCAAAAGAATTCCTGAAGGTCTGTTACTAAGTGCAGTAGCAATATGTCCTAATTGATTTGCAATATTTCTAATAGCAGCCCCTTGATTTTGCATTTGATTTCCCATATTCAACATTACTTCTTCCAACATTAACTTCTTTTCCTTAACTTGTGTGTTAGATTTAAAGTTAAATCCAGGAGGATAATATGGTTGATAATTAAGATTTTCTTGGTTGCTTAAATTTTTGTAGGGATTCACCAAATTGTTATAATTATTCCACTAAAATTAGGGTGATTTTCCATCAAAGGTTATAATATTTAGAATAGGGATTGTTATTTTGATTATTTATAGCATTCAAAGTTACATAAGATTATTGAGTATCAATTATCTGCCCTAGTGAATTTTCCTCTAATACTGGTGGTATTTGAGAATAGTTTACTCCAATTTGATCAATCTTTTTTGATATAGTAGCAATTTGAGATACTAAAATAGAAATTGCATCAGAGTCATGAATACTTGCTACTCTCTCAAGATTTACCCATTCCGAGGGCCATTGAAAATTTTTAATAGTCATTTCATTTATTAAGGAGTATGCTTCATCAAAAGTTTTTGACATTAATGATCCACCTGTAGTAGCATCTATAATAGATCTAAGTGATCCTATTAATCCGTTGTTAAAAGTTTGAATTATTAATCAATCAGGTAAAGCATGGTGTGAAAATTTCCTAAGGAGATCTTTAAATCTCTCTCAGGCTTCATATATTGATTCCCCTTCAAACTGATAAAAAGTTGTAATATCGTTTCTAAGCTTAGTAGTTTTCAAGGGCAGAAAATATTTAATTAAAAATTTTTGTGATAGTTCTCCCCAGGTTCTGAAAGATCCATTTGTTAATGAATTTAACTAAGTTTTAGTTTTATCCCTTAATGAAAAAGGAACAAATGAATGACAAATGAATGAGCAGCAACATCAGGATTTTGAATAGTCAATTGAAGTTCATCTGTTGTTGTACCTGCTGTGACGCTTCAACATGGCCGGTATTTGTACGTGTTGGTATTTTATTCAAAGGGGATTTAATTGGACGTCTGGTTGTTTAATTCATATGATAGTTATTTAAATTTAAGGGCCGATTTGGGCCATTTTTTTTTTATTTGGGATAATTACATTCAGACCAGCCAAAATATTGATATTTATAAATTAAACCCTCGATGTGATTATTTTTGTACTACCGAATCGATATATTTATGATTTTTAATTTTTTTAATGATAAAAGTTTTTTTATATTTTATCTCAAACTTTCCTAATTTAACAAATCTACTTAATTTACTGTTACCTTCCTCGACAACGGTGCTAAAAACTTGAAGCGTTATTTTATTAATAAGAAATTTAAGCAATTTATGTTGGGATTCTACACAAGTATACGTATGGTTATCAAGTAATATAAGACTTTTTATTTAAGCCTCAAATATCGATCCAGGAAGGTTTAAATTTGAAATGATAAATTAACTAGAAAATTCACATAAATAAAACAAAATTACCGTCACTAATTTCAAATTGTATGAGATACTATCAGAACTAAATTAATAACTACTAGGAAAACTATAATACAAAGTTTAAAGAGTAACTACTAAACTATATTTTATGTGATGAAGTTTTCGAATATGAAAAAAGCATCTTTCCTCACTACAACGAGTTTTTGGTAAAATGAGATGAGATAAATGGTTTAAATATGTATTGTGCCAAATAGGAGCAATTTTAATTCTCTACTCTGATTCAGTCTTATAGAAAATCATTGGTTAATCTCAAGTTTAGTCCCTAAATTTGTGGTTAGGTTAGGAGGAAATTGGCTCTCACTCCAGAGTTTCCACTTCCCTTCCTCTAAAACTAAGAGCAAATTGGGGATTTTAGTTTGTTAATTTAGTTTGTCACCCTAAAATCTCCAATTCTACACCCAACAAAATATATTTCCATATTTATTTACACTTAATTCCATGCACAAAATACTCCTTCATGGAATTAAATGTGATTCTCACTCTTGTTATAGAACTCATACTCCATTTCCCGGATCATATGTTTCACAACATATTTTAACAATTCAATTGGCCAGATAAAAAAGTAAATTAAAAATGGAGTTGAAAAACCAATACAATTTATTTTATATTTTAAAATTAGTGCATCCAAATTATCTATTCATTTTACCATATCTCAGAGTAGCGAGAAAGATAAAGGAAACTACTCAAACTTCATGAGAAAGATACAACAAAACAAAATTTTTATATATAAAAAAAAGTTCATACAACAATAATAAACAAACAACACTTATCTGAAACTCGCTCTCAAAGCAAATCCCTTGTAACCTCTCTTAGAAAATGTAGGAAGAAAAAATCTCCCCTTCTCTCCCTCTCTAACACTCTTAGAGAAGAATTCACACTTAAACTCACCACAAAAACTCAAAACTCTAAAGAAATAAGTGACTAATGGACTCTGAGTGGCTGTGGGGAATGTGGAATAGCGTGGAAGAGAGTGGAAAGCGATCGAAGGGGGTCTTTTAAGATCAATTTCCACCCTAAATAGAGCTTAATGTTGGTTTTTCAATAGGTGCATCCAAAAACTCTTCAAAAAGAGTCCAAATTCGTTGAATCTTCTAGAAACAGGTCTTGCATCGACATTGAAGTCGTCAGCGCCCATTCTGGCGCTGTTAGTGTCAGTGGCCTGTGAATTAATTCCATTCTCTCTATTAAATGACGCTTTTGGTGATGCTCCTGGCATCACCGACGCTGAGGATAGTTTGACCTCTGTTCTATAGGTCTACGTTGTCAGCGCTGTTAGTGTCAGTGGCCTGTGAATTAATTCCAATCTCTCTATTAAATGATGCTTTTGGCGATGCTCCTGGCATCACCGGCGCTGAGGATAGTTCGACCTCTATTCTATAGGTCTACGTTGTCGGCGTCCATCCTGGCACCGTCGACGCTACTGCTTATCATATAAACCATAGAATTGCTACTGCTTATCATCATCAGACAAGTGGTTTGGCTAAATTATCCAATTGGGAAATTAAAAGAAATATGGAAAAATCTGTGAATCCAACAAGAATGGATTGGTCAGTCATACTTGACTATGCTTTGTGGGCTTATAGGACTGCACTTGTCATTTACCAGTTGAACTTGAGCATAAAGCATATTGGGCAATTAAAGAGTTCAATTATAATTTGAAAGATGCTGGCGAGAAAAAATTATTGCAATTAAATGAGCTTGAAGAGATAAATAATGAGTCTTATGAGAGTGTTAAGATATATAAATAAAAGATGAAGATGTGGCATGATTGAATAATTCTTATTAAAAAATTTTAGTTAGGGAAACAAGTTTTGCTATATAATGCAATGTTAAGATTATTTTCAGGAAAACTTAAGTCCAGGTGGATGGGCCCATTTGTTGTGATAAAAGTTTATTCTTATAGAGTTGTAGATATCTTATAGAGCTGTAGATATCAAAGATCATAAAATTGAGAAAGTATTTAAAGTGAATGGTCATAAATTGAAACCTTATTTTGTAGGGAATCAGTGCAAATTTAATAATCGAATGATGTTGGGTCTACCAGAATAAGCACTGGTTACGTCGAGCTGACGACGTAAAATCAAGCGCTTTATGGGATGCAACCCATAGTTATCAGTGTGTTTTTACTTTGATTGTTGATTTTGTGTGATTAAGAAAATTTGTAGTAGTATTTTCAAGACTATTATATATTAGTAATGATTTTAAGACTTTATTTAGTGATCTAGACAAGCTAGAATGAGTATTTCGACGTTAATTTGACTGGTGAAATATTGAGCATTTGCGCTTAAGCATCAATATTCGGCGCTTAAGTGCGGATGTTAAAAACCATGTGCAAAAATTCAATTTCTAGAAGCTTTAACCACCAATTGGTTAACTTAAACGTGTCATGGCAGTTTTAGGACGTGCCTAGAAGTTATTTGGGGGATTCGGGTCTACAAATAGAATTGTTTTGTGATGGAATTTCACCCCAAAACATTTTTAGCCCTAAAGTCTAAGAGAAAGAGAGATTTAGAAAAAAATGTCTTCATAGGAGATGGATTTGAAGAAAAAGGAAGAGGCCATGAGGAAGAAATTTGTTAGTCAGAGTGCACAAGAGATGTATAAAGGTTTCTTAATCGTTAGTATTGAAGGAATAACAGAAAAGATCAACAAAATTGAGACTAGTGTGGCTTTACATGAGACAAAGGTAATTGAAGTTAATGCACATCTAGAGCATATTGGATGAGAATTGAAAATGTAATTTAGTCATACTAGTTATATAGAAGAAGCACATAAGGCGATGTATCTTTAGCAGAAATGGATTGAAAAAGATTGTATCAGAGCTCATCACCACCGTCTGTTTTATCAATTCTATATCCTGAATGCCCAAGGAGAGACTAATGAAAGACATGAATTTGTCCCAACAAATGAAGATTGGAATTGAGTTTAGTGTTAGAGTTTGTTTGTTAGGAGTCGTAGTTTTTATGTGTTAGTGTTAAATCTTGTTTTTAGTGTTTATGTTTTATGTGTTTAATTGTGAATTTTTGTTAAGTGTTTGTATTTAGAAAAATATTCTCATTCAATACTATTTGGAATGAGAATTAAGTGTTACATGTACTTGTACTAGTTTGTAAATGAATATATGTCTTTGTTTGTGTGAAATTTTGTGTTATTTTAGCCTCGAATTGAAATAGTTATATTGGAGAATTTTGAGAAAGAGAAGAGTTAAGGTAGAGGAAAATAGTCATTTAAGTGTTATAATACCATTTATGGGTGGTATACTTAGGCTAATAGTGCATTTTACTTAAGTTCAAAAATTATACACTGTCGCCTAAGCGTCCTAAGTGCCATTTTCTCGCATTCACGTTGTAACCCGAGAGGTAAGCGCCTAAGTGCCACTTATCCACGCTTAAGCGCCGGTTCACGAAAACCGGCTCGTGAACAGGCTCGCGAACTGTTAAAGGTGAAAAATAACCACAAAAAATCGTCATTTTTACTCCTGTCATCATCTTCTTCCACTCGAGTTCGCAATTTTGAATTCTAGGGCAAACCTTTTCGTGGAGATTACTTGGTGGATTTGAGCCAAATTTGCTAGATTTGGATTTCTTAAGGTAAGAGCTTCACTTATATGTAAAAAATTTGGATTTTGACTATGTATTTTAAGTACATTAGGAAAAACCAGAAAATTACTATTCATGGTGAAAAATCAGGAAAATTTTATAGAAATTGCATAGAAAGTGTAGTTTATGCTTATAGGAGTTAAGTTTAGCAGATTAAACTTGATCTTTGAAATTACTGTGGAATTTTGTGAAATTTATAGAATGGGCCCAAGAATGAAGATGAGTAAGGAAAAGAACCACTTTGATTCGAGCAAGTTTGTGAGTTCAAAAGCTTGGGATAGATATAGTGACACTCTACAGTCACGAAAGTTGATTTCTGAGAGGTGTTTTAAAAATCCAGGTGGATCCGTTGAAGATTTGATCATTCGCCGACAATGGGAACGATTCTGTTGTTTTTTTTGTTGTTGGTGTTATTTCTGTAGTTTGGGAGTTCTATGCAAAACTTCCTAAGGTAGAAAATGATTGAGTCATGATTAGAGGCAAATTGGTACATTTTTCACTGGAGGAAATCAATATGTTCTGCCATTTACCACCTGATACTTTGTGTTTTTATGTGAACTATAGTCTGACTGAGACAGAACTGGACAAGATTATTTCATATTTAACTGTTGAAAGGGAACTCTAGAAAATCACAAATGAGAGGAGAGTCAACATTTCCACTTCAAAGTTAAGTGCACCATCGAAGGAGTGACACTAATTTATTTCAGCTCGTCTGTTACCGATAAATCATCTTAGTGAAGTTACAAGGGAGAGCAACGTTGAATTATTGTATTCAAGAAGGCAAGCTTATCAATACTGGAGCTTTGATCTGTCAAACTATCATCAGTTCTGCCACTTACACTACTATTGCGGGTTTGGGATTTGCTTCATTGATCTTCTATTTGTGTGAGCAGGCTAGAGTGAGATATGATAGCTGGGAAGAAGTGGTGTTGCCTCCAAAGCCAAGTACAAGTGTAAATGTGAAGTCGTATTCTAAGCATTGTATTTTTTGTTGGAGAGGAGGATTTTCAAGAAGTTATGGAATGTTGATGTCTGCTGCATCCACCTCTGCTGCTTCTACTTCTAGACTATCTATCTTCCGAGCATCTACTTCTAGAAGTGAGTCTAATGAAACTCAAGATCAATTATTGTAGTGGATAATGGACAATATTAATTATACCACAGATAAGCTACAAAATTTAGAAAACCTTGTAGATCATATTGATGGGTATGCTAGAAGGCATAGTGATTATGAGGAGAAATTTCACTCATCTTTGGATAGCTTCATTAGGGTTAACCAAGGAGTGGAATTTCCTTCATATCCTAGATACCCTAATTATGAGCCTACAGATGTTTGGAATAGCGGTGATTCTAATGATGAGGAAGAGGACTGAGTTATTTTTATATTTGTAATAAGTGATGGACTACGTGGTTTGGACTTGATACATTTGAGTTTATGTAATTGTTTGGACTATGTGATGTGTTGAACTTTTTGTTTAATTGTTATTGTAATGTTTGTGTTTTGTTAGTAATTTGTTTTAAATTCTAGGGTAGTAATTGTTATTATGTGTTGAGTAATGTGTTTTAGTTAGTCATGATTGAATTAATTCCATGTCTTTTGAAAAGATTAAAAATCTAGCTAACTTAGATCTTAAATTTAAATTTCAGAAAGTGCTACCCTGTATATTTCTTTTATCATGTTCTTGTGCTTGTTTTTATGTTGAGATTGTGAAGTCAAAGTTAGTGTGCTAGTTTTCTTTTATGTGTATACCCACTGCTTAGAAGTCTATTGAATTTCTACATGTTGAGTTAAAATGAAAATAGTAGAAAATTGATCAAAAATTAATTTTACTCCTACTTTTTAGTTTTGTACTTGTATAGTTAGGGTATAAAAATTTCTAAAAGCATGTTATTTCAATTTTCATTCCTG
>NW_018226247.1:1575-5645 GCF_001263595.1 Phalaenopsis equestris | reverse complement strand
CCTGCTTATATATATCTGCTGCTAAACTGTTTAATCTGTAAATAATTAAGTTTGTAGGGGAATGAAAAATATTTTCAAAACTTGAATTGTATTTGTTCTCAAATATGCCACAAGTGAATTCAATTTGAAAAAAAAAATTGATCAAGTATATGAAGTTATATTAGGGAAATAAAATTTTATTATAGAAATGAGTAAGAAAATTTAGTTAAAATTCTAAGTAATGAAGAAAAAAATTCAGTTAAAAGTTTTTAGTGTAGAAAAGGCTAAATATAGTGTAATTATTTTTAGTAAGAAAATTTGTATTTTTAAAAAAAATTAGAAATTTAGACTTTTATTATTAACATTTAGATTTCTTTTATTAAAAATAATTTTTAGAATTATTATTATATTTATAAGTAAAAGATTTATATCAAGTCTTTGTTTTACGGAAGGAGATGTGGAATTCAAAACCATTAAAGGCCTATCCAGATATAGTAATCCTTGCCTCAAAAAGAAAAAAAAAAGAAAAAGAAAAAAAAAAGAAAAAAAAAAGAAAAGGAAAAGAAAAAAATAAGGGAGAAGAAGCTTGAGGATTAGTGCCTAATTAAAAATTAGTTCCACATTCGATCTTTTTAAAGTATAAGACTTGAAAAACTCTTAAGCTTAAGGATATAATATAGTAAGTTAAATTATTCTTAAGTAGAGATAATAAAAAGACTGAATAAAAAGACTGAATTCTATATTTGAAAAATCTACAATATTTCTGAATTAGATAGAAACTCATATTGTCATATTTCTTTACAATAAAAATTTCTAAACTCTAAGTTGGTCTCATTTACTAATATCTTTTTTTAAACTTGACTACTATATTTCTACATCAAAATTTTAGCAACTCCTAAAGAAACTCATATACATCATGTACTTATATTGGTTTTTGAATATTGAAGGGTCACTCACTTGAGGACAAGTAACATTTTAAGTTTGGGGGATTTTGATACACCTAAAATATATAGTGTTTTTAGACACATTTTATACCTATTTTTGGAGATATTGTGCTTTAATGGAAGATATTTGTATTTTTCTTTCAAGTACAAATAAAAAAAAGATGAAAAATGCGTGAAAAATGTTAAAAGGAGTGAAAAAGGATCAAATTTGGAGAAAAAATGTAAAAATGGTGCAAAAGAGTTTTGGCGCCTAAACGTCAGATCCGGTGCTTAAGCGCCGGTGAAACAGAAAAGGTCGCGCCTAAGTGCTAGAGGTCCTACGCTTAAGCACCAGAGGTAGTTATTTTATGATTTAATTCATTTTTGTCAAATTTTGAACTGACATTTGAGGCACCTATTGACTAAAGAGGGTTATTATGACCACTCAAAACGAAAATTTGATTAAAAAACTTGTGAAAATTGATTAAAAAACTCGTGAAAAGAGGCATCCCTTAGAGAATACATCGAATTTGGACACAATTTGAAGAGTTACCAAAGTACCTCTTGAAAATTTATAAAAGAAGGAAGTTGAGACTTTTAGAAATGTGCTTGAAAAGGGGGAGTCCTGAGAAGTTCTTTTGGAGAAATTTTCAGACACCACAAATTTATTTTATCCTTCTTGGTTTTAGTTTTATTGTGAGATTTAAGAGTGTTGTAAAAGAGAAAAGATTCAAAGGAACTTCAAGAGTTTGGTGGAGTATTTGAGATAAGTTTTTATCTTTATTTTTAAACTACTTTTGGTTTTAATCGAGACTTCTTGTTAGTTTGACAATGATTTCTACTTTTAAACTAAAGTGTGGTTTTGTTTTCTCCATGGATTATGAGTAGTTTTCTTTATTTTTCTCCTTAAAATGATAAGTAATTAAAGTGTTTGATGGAAGTTGTGGAGAGAATTAATCTTTAATATTGAAAGAAGTTGTTATGATTTAATTCCATGTACTTCATTTACTTTTTGATCTAGCCTATCTAGATGTTAAAATTTGTTAAGAATTGGGCTGGTATTATTTCAGTCAACAATTGAAAAGAATCATATGAGGTTGTATGAATGAGAATGTAGTTCATATGATTGAGTGCAAATAAATAGGAAAATAATCCTTGAAGGGTGTAGAGTCAGATAACTTTAAAGTGACAGGCTAAAGCCCCCAACTTGGTTTATTGTTTTAGGTTTTGATATGAGATATTAGCCCCCAGGTAGAGGGTATTGACTGAACTCTTGAGTGAGAGCTAGTATCTTCCCTGTCTAACCAGTTTTCAAGACTATCCAAACTATAGATTAACCAATGTTCTTTATAACATCTCTAGTAAGGGTAAAAAATATTATTGCTCCTATTTGGCGCAAAACATTTAACATACTTCCACAACTAATATTTTATGTTTATCAGTGATTCATGATAAGAAAACATATATTTTACTTATATTGCCTTTATCTTGAAAGTAAATTAGTTAAGTTAATTAGTTTCTTACTTTATTTTCAATCATAAAAAATTATAAAAAGAATCAAACTTTTATTCCTAATATAACATCTAAATTTTGAGTATGACATAGTATCACAATATATATATATATATATATATATAAATTAAAAAGTTAAATTCTTATTTTCTCTATAATCAAGTTCTTAGTACTGTTGCAAAGTCAAGGAATATGAGTAAAAAATATAATCAAATGCATTATTATACTGTTGCATATAAACAGTCAGGATCAATCACCACAATCCTTGAATCACATAGGCATGAACCTCATAAACCTTGAAGGAACTCATAAAAGTCTTTCCATTGTTTTTGTTTTTTTTCTGTCTTCTTCTTGCTCTATTTTGCTAGAACCTTTGGATTTAAAACTCTCTTTGTGATCACGCAACTATTACACTTTCCCTATGAAATTGATACTCTACATTCTTTAACCGCATTAATAATTGACACGTGCACTTGTGTTGTATGACCAACTTTCCCTGCGATAAATTTTGGCACGTTGAGTTCCACAAAAAATCCTTTGGAGAGTTATAGAAAATAAGATATTGATATGAGTTATATGCAAGTCATTAAAGATATGCATATGAGAGTTGTTACTTGTGTTCTAACAATAGAATTGACCAAATATTTTTCTACTTCAATTGGATTACAACAGGAATCGACTTTAAGACCATATCTTTTTGCTTTAGTTATGGATGTTCTTACTGTACATTAACAGTAGGATGTACCTTGGTGTATGCTTTTTGCAGATGATATCATTCTTATGGATAAGACTAGATAAAAAGTTCAAGGAATACTTGAGTAGGTCTTCATTGGAGTCTAAAGGTCTTCGTTTGAGTAGAACTAAGACTGAGTATATGGAATGTAATTTTAGTAGTAGTAGCTCTAGTGAAAGAGTTGTAGCTATAAGTGATCAAATCATTAAAAGATGTAAACACTTTGAATATCTCAGGTCTAATATTCAAAATGGTGGTGATATAGATGGGATGTTTTTAGCAAAATTCAAGTTGGTTTGTTGAACTTAAGTGTTTTTAGCAAAATTCAAGTTGGTTTGTTGAACTTGAGGAGGAATGCATCGATCCTATTACGTGATAGAAAAGTATCATTTTGACTGAAAGAAACGTTTTATAAGATGGTGGTGAGACTTGCAACAGAATGTTGGCCTTTAAAAGAGAAGTATAAAACCAAAGAAAAGAATGCTTAGGAGGATGAGTAGCTTTACGCTTAGAGGCAATGTGAAATGAATATATCTGTGATAGGGTTGGTTTCGTCCTAGTGCCGGACAAAATTAGAGAGAGTTGTCTTAGATGGTTTGGTCATATTAAATATCAATCATCTGATGATCCGGCTAGAAGAATAGATATTTAAGATTCGACTTAAGTTATGAAAGGCAGAGATAAACCTAAAGAGATTTGGGTATATTGTATAAAAAATGATCTTAATTTATTAGAATTAAATGAAAATATGACTCGTTAAGATGCGATAGAGAAAAAGAATTCATGTTGCTAACTCCACTTAGTGGGATAAAGGATTATTGTTGTTGTGTATGTGTGTTCACACACACACACATATATACATAGACATATATAAATCGACATACACATATGCATATACATACATACATACATACATACATACA
>NW_018226247.1:0-1353 GCF_001263595.1 Phalaenopsis equestris | reverse complement strand
AATTTTGGATTTAGATAATATATATAGCTCCGCTCTACGTCGCTCGCTCATAAAAGATGGTGAAGGGTAGGTAAGGCGAGCCGGTAAGGCGAGCCGGTTAGGCTGTACGTTCGCGGCACCATTCTTGGATATAAGATGTCGAAGTCGAATCAATATGAGATTATGTCTCTGGTGCAGATCGAGGGTGTGAACACGAAAGAGGAGGTTGGATGGTATGCAGGTAAGCGAATGGCATACATCTACAAGGCGAAGACGAAAAAGAATTGCACGCACTATCGCTACATATGAAGAAACGTCATTCAACCACGGCAACAGCGGCGTCGTTATGGTTAAGTTCAAAACCAATTTGCCACCCCAATCAATGGGCAGCAAAATCAGGGTTTTCATGTATCAGAGCAACATATGAGGTGCAAAACCTCCATGCGTTGTCGTGGAAGTTATGGAGGCTTTCGATTAAGCTTTTCGTATTAAATATGCATAACTTTTTATTTTAAAATTTGTTGCGTGCTGTTTGCTTAAACCCCCTTTAATTCTCTTATTTTACGTTATGGGTACTGTTTTTTTGTCTCGAGTTACTTAATGCTTGTCAGCTATGCATATATTGGTTTTATTTGCAAAAAAAAATGTATGTATAAAACCCAAAAAAAAATTTATATGCATATATATATATAAGTAATTTTAATATGGTAACCTAACTTTGTCAGGATAGGTGTATCCTGTATTGTAAAGTCGGGTGTTGCTTTGCAACTTAATATCCTTGACTGACATACAGAATATACTGATTTCGACCTTCTAGTCAAATAATATTATTGTTCTAAGTTAAAGCTTAATCCAGTGGCCATCGTCGCATGTGGGCGTTTTTATGTCCGGGATGGATGCTTTGTTGCCTGGTTCTAGTTGACTCGGCCTGTTTTGGATTAAAACCTTAGTGGAATAATAATAATATTATCTAGATGATGTTAGATTACTCTATTAAACTTATTTAAAGAAAAAAGAATTCTAGATGATCAGACAAACTTTAATCAATAATTATTTAGAACCAAAATATGAATCATTTAGAAATTGGTATCGTAGTTATACCACAGAAGATGATAGAAGAAAAATTTCTGAAATTTATTTTCAAGAAAATGAAAACAGATTTTATGAAGGAAAAGAATTTCTTTCATTCTTAACCTGGTTTAGTAATCATATAACAAAAAAATTAGAAGATGAATTAGACATGCTAACCAGGAAATGAAAAATTAATTCTGGAGAAATAATAGAATTAGTTTATCCTCCAACTGTTCCTACAATTTTGGATTTAGATAATAGAAATCCGAATTTTGAATTAAATGCTTTTGGAAAAACTCTAGA
>NW_018226246.1:0-3114 GCF_001263595.1 Phalaenopsis equestris | reverse complement strand
CTCTTCTCTTTTACAACACTCTTAATATAAAACTATAAATAAATAAATGAATAAATATGTGGTGTCTGAAAATCTCTCTAGCTAACTCCCCAATTTTTGAACCTTCAAAACTTTTCCAGTACTTTCAGGACCTCTTTCAAAGTCCCAATCTTCTTTATTTTATAATTCTCCAAAAGGTGTCTTGGTATCTCTTCAAAATATGTCTTAATTTGATGTATTTCCCCAAGAGATGCATCCTTTCCCAATAATTTTCATCCATGGTGGTTGTAACCACCTATTAAGCTAATAGGTTCCTCAAAAACCTCTTCAAAATTTGTAAAAATAGAATTTACTCATCCAATAACTGCCACTGGTGCTTAAGCGCGGGGCCTCTGGTGCTTAAGCGTGGCCTTCTCTGTTTACTCGGACTTTAAGCGTCGGATCTGGCGCTTAGGCGCAAAAACACTTTTGCACATTTTTCACCTATTTGCTCCAAATTTGATCCTTCTACACTTCTTTAAGCATTTTTCACCTTTTTACTTGTACCCAAAAGAAAAACACAAAAATAAATTCCATTAAAGTGCAATATCTAAAAAATAGGTATAAAAATGTGTCTAAAAATATTATATATTTTAGGCGTATCATTGTGTTAACTTAATAAATATTTGCATATACAAATCTCTATGTCAGGGTTCTTAAAAAGACTCTTGGGAAATTCATCCCTACATTATAAAAGAGTGTTTTTATGAGTATCAAAGGTGTGTGTGAGTGTCGCAAGTGTGTGGGAGAGTTTGGAGAGTGTCTCTAAGAGTTGTAAGAGGAGAGGGAAAGTGAGATTTCTTTTTCCTTACATTTCTAAGAGAGATTTCAGTGTTATTGCAAAGAGAGAAAGAGATTCAAAAGAACTTCAAGGGATTTGCTTGGGGAGAAGAGTTAAGTTGTTGTACTTTTCTTTCTTATTTTGTAAACTTATTTTTTTATATAAAATTCATGTTTTATTATATCTTCCTCATGAATTTTAAATAGATTTCTTTGTCCTACTCCCTATAAAGAGATATGGTAATGTGAAGAATCAAGATTATTGTGTAATATTTTAATTTCATAATTGTGATGATTCAAACTTTGAACTTTAATTACTTTTTGATCTGGCCAATTAAATTGTTAAAATATAGTAAAACATATGATCCAAGAGAGCTATGCCTTATACAACAAAGTAAGAATCACATTGGATTCTATGAATGAGACTGTAGTACATGGGATTGAGTGCAAATAAATAAGAAAATATTCAATGATGGGCGTAGAATTGGATATTTCAAGGTGACAGACTAAAATCCCCAATTTGGTCTAGGCATTTGGAAACTAAAGCGAGATGTTAGCCCTCAAGTGAGGGGAACATAGGAACTATCGAGTGAGAGTCGGTATCTTCCCAGCATAACTGCATATTTAGGGACTAAACGCTGGATTAGCCACTGTTCTTTATTGCTTGTAAAAAGTAAAAAGAATATAATTGTTCCTATTTGGTATAATACAATTTTCTTCAATTTGATAATTCACTAGCTATAACCTCGTTGTAACGGGAAGGATACTTTCTTAAATTTGAACTCTTCATCATAAAACCTAGTTTAATTTTAGCATATTTAACTTTAAAGTTTAGAGATTTGTGTAGTAAATTTAGTTTCTTTAATGGCTTTAAAAAAATTTTAATCGCTTACTTACTTAAGTTTTCTATAGTTTAAATATAGTATCTTTGCATTATTACCATAAAATTTTTCACCTCCCTGTGGGATCGATACTTAGGACTCCATTAGAGCCCTTTATGAATTAAGCGATACGTATACTTGTGTTTGTAACCTAGTGACAATTTGAAATTGAAAGCACGCCTTAATTCACTATAAGTGGCAGCCTTAAATATTTTTAAAAAGAAAACCTATTATACTAAAGTAAATTTTAGTGTGATTGATTTACATATTTTTGATTATAGCTTTCGTGTGTGTTGTGGTGTTGAAAAATAATTATAATGCACACAAAAGTTACGCATTAGTTCTGAGATCCTCACGAATGACACAATTGACAGATTGTTGACTGAGGATCTCTGAACCTGTTGACCCGACTACTTTCACGACCAGGTAGAACTAGGGACCTAGTAGCTTGGGATGATGAGTCTATGGTACCCCAACCTGGCTAGCTCTACCTTTTAGGGATTACTCCTCCCTTCCTTTGACTTCCCCCTTGTTGAGTCTTGCTGCTCCCTTGACTTTTCATCGATGTCATTTGGCGG
This sequence comes from Phalaenopsis equestris, assembly GCF_001263595.1. Lineage (NCBI taxonomy): Eukaryota > Viridiplantae > Streptophyta > Magnoliopsida > Asparagales > Orchidaceae > Phalaenopsis > Phalaenopsis equestris. The sequence goes on along the minus strand of NW_018226246.1, from coordinate 857 downwards.
GCCTCATAAAGCTAAAAGGTTGCTACCCATCTGGGAAACAATGATTTGTCCTCTGCCTATACGACCCAATCTGGCTTTGAAGTGGTGGGATGTTTCTACAAGATGACCTAGCTGTTTCATGAGACTCAATTGCCTATGAGGCATTAACAATCTGAGACCATGAGAGACTTACTCTCTGTCATGTCACTTAGCAAGAGCTTAGAAATTATCAGGACATTTCTTAAAATATAAGCCATCCTTTGAAAACCATGCTAGTTATCACTCATTTGTAAGAAGAACCCCTTGGATCAAGAGTATTTATTGGTAACCCTAAAGATGTAATTAACTAAGTGTGATATATCTCCTTGGGAGCACTCTGAACCCCTGAACAGGCAAACATACCCGAATCTCTGGCTATGGGTATCTCTCGTAGATTTCTTTTGTGGATATTTGGAGAAGTAATTTTGATTTGATTATGTTCGAACATACATGCTTAACCTTTCCTCACAAGGTTTGCGATACAAAAGTTCTCCACGTTCTTTCTCTCATTTATTCACCTTTTTTGTATGTCATGTTTTTTCCAATTCATCCCTTCTCATGATTATTCATATGATCCAGAAGAGATATTTAGGCCCCGTTTAGTTCAGCATATAATTATAGGAGGCATTTTCAAAACACGGTTGTCCCGTTTGTTTTGTGCGCTTTAGGAGCTTAATGGAAAATGGTGTTCAGCTTTGTCTAATAAAAGCAGTCCTAAGATTGACATCATGGCTCGCATCTTCAATTTTCTTTGAGGTGTTTTTTTTTCATCCCATGCACTTATGTTTGTCTCCTTCCTTTCTCGACCGTTGTTGCACTAGGCCTCTTTAACCTTGCCT
>NW_018226245.1:0-703 GCF_001263595.1 Phalaenopsis equestris | reverse complement strand
ACATAGATTGGAGAATGAAAGAAAATTTTGATCACTCTAGAACTTTGCGCAAAATTAGTTTGGATGTTTAAAGAAAATGGGTGGATTGAAGAAAATTTGACAGATCAATTCCCGCACTGATCCTTCTACAACTTACATGTTCATTATCAATCCGTGTTCATTACCAATCTGTAGGAGAAATTAGAGGAGGTGAAAGCACTGAAGATGAAGCAGAATGACTGAAGACTTTGGATTCTCTACTTGCATAAAACATTATATATATTTAGTGTAGTTGTGTGGATTTGAATTGATTTGGTTTGTTTTTGCTTTAGAATTCTGAACTTTAATTGTGTGTATAGTTTTGTTCAGTGTTTAGTGTTGTGGCTTGATTTCGACGTTGATTTATAATTAGTTTTTTTAATTTGTGTGATTGTGTAATTAAAAAAAAGTGTTTGTAAAAAGTGTACTTTCATATATAAAAGTTAGTTTGTTGTTGTTTGTGAAAATTGGTGTTTGTGAAATGTTTTGTTTGTAAATTATTGTTAGATAAAAATTTGTGTCTAAAATACTAAAAATTTTTGGAGTAATTTGATAGAAAATTAAAAATTAAAACAAATCAAAATATGGAATTTTTTGGGCCTTCAGCACCGACGGGCCTAACATTGGCGCCGACGGCAGATTAAACCCCTAAAATTTGTAATTTTTACTATGGCCACCATTTTTT
>NW_018226244.1:0-988 GCF_001263595.1 Phalaenopsis equestris | reverse complement strand
AAAAACCGTCATTTGAACCCAAGTAACCACCATTTTATCGGTCTCGCCGTCGGCGGGGTAGAGGGCTACGTCGGTGAGCCTTTGTATTAATTTTTCCTGGACTCTAGGAAAAAACCCACCATCAGCGGTGTCGAGGGCGCCGTTGGCGCCCAAGGCAAAATTTTCACAATTTCGCTCTGGTCCAAATGCGTTACAATTTTTCTCTATGGATCCAATTTTTATGATGATTCCAGGGCAAATAAGAGTAGTAGAGCTTAATACTACCACAAACTAACAATAATTTCAAATACAAACTACTATAATCATGATAAAAGTAAAGATAAATATGGGTTGCCTCCCATAAAGCGCTTGGTTTAATGTCGTCAGCCCAACCTATTCAGGTGTCATTCAGGTTGACTGATCATTAAAACCTCTTTAAAATTTGGTCTTTTACCCTCGTAATATGGTTTTAATCTGTGTCCATTTACTTTAAATCAATTTCCCATCTTCTGATCTTCAATTTCAACAGCTCCGTAAGTATAAACTTGAGTCACAGTAAAGGGTCCTAACCAATGAGACATCAATTTCCCAGGAAATAACTTCAGCCTAGTGTTGTAAAGTAAAACTTCTTGTCCTCGTTCAAAGTTCTTCTGGTCAATCTTTCGATCATGCCATAACTTTAATTTTTTCTTATAAATTTCTTTATTATCATAAGACTCATTTCTTAATTCGTCTAATTCATTTAGTTGTAACAATCTCTTCTTACTAGCATTTTTGAAATTATAATTAATTTCTTTAATCGCCCAATATGCTTTATGCTCCAATTCTACTGGTAAGTGGCAAGTCTTTCCAAAAATCAGTCTGTAAGGAGTCATTCCAATAGGAGTTTTATAAGTAGTCCTGTAAGCCCATAATGCGGTATCCAGTCTAGTGGACCAATCTATTCTACTGAGGTTTATAGTCTTTTCAAGTTTTTTGTTTAATCTCTCCATTAGAAACTTTAGCTAAC
>NW_018226243.1:0-808 GCF_001263595.1 Phalaenopsis equestris | reverse complement strand
AACAAGAAATCAAATTTTTGAGTTTAAAAAGACAACTCCCGCCCAAAAATTGCCAAAAATTGTCATTTGAACCCAAGTAACCACCAATTCGCCGGTCTCGCCGTCGGCGGGGTCGATGGTACCATCGACACACCTCTGTATTAGTTTTATCTGGACTCTCAGGAAAAACCCATCGTCGGCGGCTTCGAGGGCGCCGTCGACGCCCAAGGCAAAATTTGCACATCTTCGCTCTTGTCCAAATGCGTTCCAATTTTTCTTCATGGATCCAATTTTAAGATATTTCAAAAGAAAATAAGAGTAGTAGAGCATAATACTACCGCAAATACTACTATAAACTAGCGATAAATTCAAATAAAAACTACCATAATTGCAATAAAAATAAATATAAATATGGGTTGCCTCCCATAAAGTTCTTGGTTTAACGTCGTCAGCCCGACCTATTCAGGGTTGATTCAGGTTGACTGATCATTAAAACCTCTTTAAAATTTCTTCGTTTACCCTCATAATATGGTTTTAATCTATGTCCATTTACTTTAAATCTATTTCCCGTTTTCTGATCTTCAATTTCAATAGTTCCATAAGTGTAAACTTGAGTCACAGTAAATGGCCCTAACCAATGAGACTTCAATTTCCCAGGGAATAACTTCAACCTTGTATTGTAAAGCAAAACTTCTTGTCCTGGTTCAAAGTTCTTTTGGTTAATTTTTCGATCATGCCATAACTTTAATTTTTCCTTATAAAATCTATTGTTGTCATAAGACTCATTTCTTAATTTTTTCTAATTCATTTAATTGTAACAATCTCTTTT
>NW_018226242.1:0-6802 GCF_001263595.1 Phalaenopsis equestris | reverse complement strand
AATTCTTGCAAAGGAGGCGTTTAGATCGATCAACTGAAAGAACATGCAAGGGGATTTCCCACTGGATGACGATCGACCTTAAAGCCTATTGATAGATTGTTAAGTTTGAGATTGTTAAGTTTCGAGTCAAATATCAATGGAGTTAAGGCGAGACGAACCTCTCACGAACCCCTTACCGACCGGCATCAATATTTCAATCTTAATACATTCAAATATTTTTGTAATTACTAAAAAGGTGATGATAAGAGGACTGACTTGTAACTTTGTTAGATTGAGGTCTATCCCTATAAATAAATGGCATATACCATGAATAAATGTGAATAAATATTACACATTCCTGTGATTCTTAAATACTCTCTCTCTCTTGATTCTCTCTCCCCAACGTTCTTTACTTTGGGTGTGTTTTTCGAACACTTTTGGATTCAATGCTCTTTAAGATGCGGTGAATGCGGAAACATGTTGTCAACAAGAAGAGGAGTCCATCAACAACAATAGAGAGAATCCACTCAGAGGAACACAATAGAAGCAACATGTACTAATAAGTTCATGAAAGAATTGGCTCAACAAGGTCTGTAAGATTTGAGAACTCAAATCACCAACCAGATGTCAGGAAAGTTAGCAGGAGTACTCAAAGTGATCACAACCTTAGGTGCAGCACCAGTTCCACAAGACGAGCCGAGCCGACCCTACAAGAGGTGCTCAACCCCTTCAAGAGGAACAACCAGCAAACAATTGGAGAAGAACAGTCCAACTGCAGAAGATGCCCGATAATGTGTTGCGCTGGATCTGCCCCTGGGGAGGAAAGGAATCTAGTGGTGTTAATGGAGGCGCCACGACAACCAAAGAATGCCTTCTTGCATTAAGTATCAGGGTCGAAACCTAGAGAAGTTCAAAATGCTCTCCCTATAGCCATACCAAAAGGGTGGTTGGATCCCAGCCACCACCTCACGTCATTCAAATCTTTTATGTGTCTGTTAAAAGTCTCAGACACTCTCAAGTGTAACCTTTTCTTCACAACATTGAGATCGTCTAAACTAAGATGGTTCGACGGGATACCACCAGGAGAGATCACCTATTTCGCAGAATTCATGAGACTTTTTCTATTTTAGTTTGCCAGCACACTGAGCATCTGAAACAAAGAGCTGATGAAAGCTTACGATCATGTCTCACACAGTTCTAGAGTGAAAACTTGGATGGGAAAGACTTGAAACCCGACATGGTCCAGGCCGTGCTGATGAAAGGGGTGAGGTCCGAGAGGTTCCACTTATACCTCGATAACCTCTCGGACCTCGCAGAGCCACAGAGAATGGTGAAGTAGTTGGAAATGACCAATAATCACATTGTTACCTATGAGAATGCTTCAGAACCAGCCAAACAAATAACCTAGAAGAGGTCATTGCAAGACAGCCAAAGTTCGCCCAGACAAACTCTACGATCGATCATACACCCACGATATGAAGGTCACCCAGATAATAACTAATAATTCTATCCAACAACACGAGGATCAAAAGAGGCAAATGAAGGCCACACACTGCTGATCCTTCCAATATCTTGAGTCCCGAAGCAATCCTGGGGTCCTTCGAAAAACCCCACCGAGAGTATCTATGGCAGAGTTAGTGAACCCCATTCAAGATAAAAAGTTCTTCAGAAATGCACCCCAATGAGAGCTGACTCCTTTCTTCAGGATATCAGAAAGCATTGCAAATATCACATAGATCATGAGCACAATGCAGAGCAGTGTAGAAACATGCATAGCCTGAATAAAGAGTTGATAAAGAAAGGGAAGCTAAAGGAATTCGTCGCCCCTGGAGTCGCCGAGGCAGGGAAAAGCTCCTGTGGAAGGAACGACTGATGGACCCATCCACACCAACACCATTCACATTGCGGTATACGTGCCCATAATCTTTGAAGAAAGTGAACCACCCAAGTGGTCAAATCAGAAGAGACAACAAACAGAGGAATTGTGTGCCACAGCCTTTGCCCCGAAACCCAAGGGTCACCCGTCTATTTAATTTATCGATGAAGATTTATCCCCAAAGGGAAATCCATATAACAATGCTATTGTGATAACAACAACAATTAATAATTATCAAGTAGGTAGCGTCCTCATCAATACCAGAGCTCCGTGCATGTACTGTTCAAGTAAGTATTTGATAAGCTGAGTCTCACCACCGATCAGATGAATTCACTGAATGAGCCATTTTATGAATTATCGAGCATAATGAAGGAAGCATTGGGGACAATCAGGCTCCCATTAAGCCGGGGGAAAAATGGAAAGCAATTTACGCTAACAGTGGATTTCCTCATGGTGGATCCCCACCCTGCACCCCCAGCCACATATAATACTATATTTGGTCGACTGCTTCTGAATGATTTCAGAGCGGTGATCTCTACTTATCATGTTGTTATCGGGTTTCTTAAATATGAAGAAATCATCACTGTTAGGGGTGACCTGGAACAGTTTGAGTGTGCCACTTATGATCCATAAGTAATGTGGTGATTCTCCTAACATCCAAAACATAAGGGAAGGTGGCCTCGAGACCAGTGAGACCACCTTTGAAGTTTCAACTATCGAAGAGGAGCCAGATAAATTATTTATGATAAGTGAAGCTTTTGATCCAAGACATAGGGAGATGCTGGTTTAAATCCTCTAAGAAAATCAAGACGAACACTAAAATACCAGGCATATCGATTGACAATGCCTGTCATAGATTGAATGTCGATCCATCGGCTAAGCCCTTGAAGCAGAAGATTAGAAGCTCAACCATTAAATTAGTGGGACCCATCGAGAGGAGGTACAAAATCTGAAAGAGGCAGGATACATTTGAGAAGTGCAATACCCCACCTGGGTCTCTAAAATGGTAATGGTGCAGAAGACTAACATAAAATGGAGGACGTGTGTGGACTTCACAAACTTGAACTCAACCTACCTAAAAGATGCATACCCGCTACCAAGAATTGATTCGCTGGTAGATTCGACGGCCGGTCATTAGGTCCTAAGCTTCCTTGATGCGTTCTCTGGGTATCACCATATTAAAATCCATCATGCTGACGCAGAAAAACCTCTTTTATTACTTGTGATGGAGTCTACTAGTATAATGTAATGCCCTTCTAGCTTAAGGATGAGAGGAAAACTTATTAACGTCTCATGGATGTAATTTTTTCTAATAAAAAAGGAAAAAAACATTGAGGTGTATGTCGATGATGTGCTAGTTAAGATTCACTCGACAGAGCAACATATTAAAGATCTATGAGAAACCTTTCTAACACTTAAGAAATTTAACATGAAATTAAACCCACTAAAATGTAACTATGGGATCAAGTTGTATCCCTATAAGTGGAGGATGCCATAGAAAACCCATAAGGCCTAGAGTCCTAGGAATCCCTTTGATGACCTGTTGACCACCCTTACACCATCTTTGGTCTAGGTGAAGCCCAAAGAATCAATAGTGAAGACTTCAGTAACTGCACCTAGGAAATTGATATAATAGACAATTAAAACTACATACCCAAAATTTACCCCCATTCAGATGTGTTGTAAGAATAAAATATCCTCACCAGCTTTCCCTAGCCCTCCACCCTCAGAGGAAAAGCCGCTCTTTGTCAGTCAAATCAATACCTCAGCTTTGAATGACACCCTTTAAGGCCTCCTTAGGGAACCAAAACCCCAGTGACAAACTCAACAAACATTATTTCTCCTTTGGTAGGAATATTCACCTCTGATGGGAGCCCTGTAAGGTGAACGTCAAAATGGCTTCCAACATGCTCCCCAGCCCTCTCGTGTGATGAGTCAGCGAGGAAGCGAGAAGACCCAACTCGCGTCTAGCATTCCTCAGTTTATGATTTTAGCACAACCATCTTCTTGCTTACTTCTCCTATAGAGACTTCACTTGTAGACTTCAGCTTTGCGTCTAGTTTGTGGGTCTTTGTCCGCATGTCACTCTGACCTTGAGAAGGGCATCTCTGTCAGTAGACGATTCTCCTCTGCTAGACATAGCAACACATACAAATAGGAAAATATAGAAAATCTAAGGAATAAGAAGGAGAGGAGAAGGAGCAAACTTTCCATATCCCATGACTTATTAATAAAAATTTGGGCACAAAAATCTAAGGAAATTCTTTATTGCTCATTAATGTCATTCAATTATTTCTTACATATTAAAAAGATTCTCTTGACCTTGTGTGTTTTGCAGCTTCCAAGAATCATGGAACTAAATATGCACACAAAAAATATGCTAGAACGAATCTCAAGGTAAATCTGACAGCTCAGAAATATGACGCGATCAGTCTGCATTTCTATTAAAGATCGACGAATTAATTTTAAAAAATGAGGTGTTTAGATCAATCGATCGAAAGGATGTGACAAGGGATTTTCCATTGGATGATGATTGACCTTAAGGTCAATTGATTATTAAGTTTTGAATCAAATATTGATGGATTTAAGGCGTGTTGAACGATCGTCGAGCCCCTCATCGACCAACATCAATTCGAAAGTCTTTTTACATTCAAATGTCTTTTTAATTACTAAAAAACCCCTCTAAAGGCAGATGATAAGGGGATTGACTTGTAATTTTGTAAGATTAAAGCCTATCCATATAAATAGGGGGTCGATACCATGAATAAATGTTATGCATTCTTGTGATTCTTCAAATTCCTATGATTCTTAACTATACTTTCTTCCTTTATTCTCTCTACATAGCCTTCTGTACCTTGGATGTATTTTCCGGACACTTTTGGATTCAACAATTTACATCTCAAGCACCTAAAATAGTCAAATAACAACAAAATTAACACCCTCCATTAATACCCCCATCAGTATGAGGGAGAGGAGTGTAAAGATGGGAGTTTTGAAGATTTTTTTATCCCACGATCCCGTTACCGCCGAAAAAAGAAGAGAGAAGCCAAAAAAGATTCATAAATAGTGAATATGTAATAAATCTTACCCTTTGCACCTTTAAATGTACAAAATGCTCTTGGTAGTTCTTTAGTTTCTCGCAGAGGTTTTGATTACTTAAACTTCTAAATATTGCAATGAAATTATTCCTTAGGGTCTACTGGTTAGAGCATTAGTAGGGTAAGTGACCTTTAAGGTTAAGGTTGACTGATTGGTCAATTGTATAAGCTCGATTCAACCATATTAGGCGTACAAAATATCTAAAGAAATAAGATTAAAGATGAGGATTGAGTGTGAATTGTAGTAAGAATAATCAACTTATAATATAAGGTTAACTACATTGAGAGCAGATTGTACAACATTGGGTAAGAAATTAATTTTATCAAAGATATATGGCTAAATAGCTTAAGGAAAAAAAAAATATGGATTAAATATGAGTCTGTGAATAATTAACAACTTCTTTAAATACCCAGTGATATCCTCGAGAGTAATCTCTTCTTCAATGAAATCAAGATGAGTATGAAAATTTAACAATTTTCTGCTTCTAATGAAGATGTTCAATAATATTTTATATCTCAATTGTTCTTATAGGTTTAATTTTAATAATCACAACCCAATTAAATTTTTCTCTTGATTTACAAGGGTATCTAAGATAATATATCTGACTAGGTTGATGTTTTAGAAAAAATAGATCGAATTTCACATATTTTCTATTCATTTTAACTTTAGTGATATCATATGGGTTCAGTGTTCTTGTTCCTTGATTAGAAACAAGACAAAATCACTCATATTTGAACAAATATATATTGTGCTCAAGATATCACAAATCTACTTCTTGAAGAATGCACTATTCGAGTGGAAGTTTTATCTAACAAAAATGCCAGAATTATATGACTTATGATCCTTAAACCATGTGAATTCAATACCCATTCACATCAAATATTTGTCGCATAGTGATACTATAATTTAGCTTCCAAGAAATATCTAATAAGCTTTGATCTATAACTTTGTTGTCAAATCTTGAGGGTAGATGACAAACTTCACTTGCATATTTGTATGCTTTGCATGTGCACTTGCATCTTTTGCATTCCTCGTATGACATGTTTGAATGCATGATGGCATGAGTTTGAAAATTAAACTTTTTTTTGAATGTGATGCTATATGATAAACTCATTTGCATGATGAAACTCATTTGCATCATATGTACACCGACTCTTGTAATATCATCACACGTATGCACCACTATGTGCGTGCAGTCTGATATTCACATTTTGTGGTGAATGGAGACTAGCAATGCTATCCCGCCGGTGTGTGAATTATATATATTTATATATATTTATATAGACATACCACCACGTCAAGCATTTTCACGTTGTATACTCAATCAGGGTTATGCCTTAGAGCCACTGAACCTACATAATATGCAACATATCTGCACTTGATTTCGTCATTTGCATGAATGGTGATCTTGTATGTCATATGTTTGTACTTGTATCTGCATGTGTGTTTCAATTGTGAGTTAGAGTCATTAGGTCAGTGACCTCGTGTTAGTCACAATGCATTAACAAGCATTATTTGTTGGATATATCCCGAAGAACAATTCAATTTATTGCATCGGTATCAACAAGAGTATGATTGTGCTATAGATCCAAGAGTTCTAACTTGCATCAAATTGCATGCTACAAGTCTGTATTTAATGACCCTATTTTAAAATAAAAATTTATTTTCTACTTATGATATTTATCCTATTTGTTAAAATTATTCATATATCGAACTAGGTCATATATAAGGTCGACTCTTTTTTAAAATCCTTCTTTGGTGACATTTGTTAGATCCCTTCGATTTTTAGGATTCCAATAGAAATGTGAATAAACGAAACTTTTGAGGGACATAAGTAGGTTATATATA
>NW_018226241.1:0-376 GCF_001263595.1 Phalaenopsis equestris | reverse complement strand
CCAACACTCCTGAGAAGAAGCTTGAGGTGAGCGGGGAATCAAAAGTTTCAATATAAAGAACTTTTGATTTCAAAATTCTCCTGATAAGATCCTTAGAATATTGAGGTTCAGAGAATTGTTAAGTGACATTGGGATGACTGATAAATCAGTAATTGATTTAAAGACATCTCCAAAATGAAAATATTTCCATGACACATAGTTACGAATGACAAGGCCTATTAGGCTAAGGGTGAGAATAATTAAAGGAAAGGGGCTAGGGAAGAGTACTTAAGGAAAATCTCACCTGGACTTGAATTTTGCAAACATCATATTTTGCATGGTATGGTTGGTCATGAATCTATGATGCCTGCATGAGAGCTCCTCATACCAGTTCGAT
>NW_018226240.1:0-791 GCF_001263595.1 Phalaenopsis equestris | reverse complement strand
ATATATAGACATATATGATTGTATGAATTGAGATTTTACTTGCAGGTTTTCTGTTATTTTTGGATGACTTAAATTTTCTTATTGAATTTGTAAATTATTAGCGGCTCCTTTATATATGTTGAAAGTTTTTAAAATATGGATAGTTAGTTAAATGTTAATACCGTCCGATCGCAGTATTCACATTAGTTAATTCTAAGCACCAGATCGGGTCGTGACAATTACAGTCTCAAGAAATCGTCATAAATTACAGTTTCTTTAATATGATTAGATTTAGTCATGCAAGTTTGTAATATTAGCTTTGGTTTAATAAGTTTTTAAGAATGTGCTTTGATTACTTTTAGAAACATTAAACATTGGGTGTCAAGGGATTATTGCAATAATTTTCAAACTTTAAAGATCTATATATTGCCTAATCCAATGCCTTACTAGTAATGTAGTATAATTCATTGTAAAATTATTGTCTAAGATGTTCAATAAAACATAGAAACTTACATACCATTCAAACACGCCTTAGTCGTTTTATACATAGTTCTTAAATTGATAAAACATTTAACAATTAATCAAAATATTTACAGTTCTTAAATGATAATTTACTTATGTTTGAATTTCTATTTCATATCAACCCTTCTAGACTTGAAAGTAGTACTTAACCAACAATACTAAGCATGGCCCACTATTCTTTTAGCAAATTTAACTATTTGAAAATTAAATATATTTTAATTATTAAGAAATTATTTCAAAATTGTCAATTCGATTATAAAATTACACAAGCTTATTGTCACGGACAAAAA
>NW_018226239.1:0-357 GCF_001263595.1 Phalaenopsis equestris | reverse complement strand
CAATAAATTGTTGGAAGCTTTGTGGGCTTACCGATGAACGTTCAGAACTCCCACTCAATGTATACCATATATGCTCGTATACGGGTCAGAGGCCGTAATACCATTAGAAATACAGACACCGTCTCTTAGAGTCGCCACTGCAAATCAACTTACAACTGAAGAAAATGCAAAGCTCAGACTTGAAGAACTTGAGAGTCTTGAAGGAAAGCGTCTACAAGCACAACAACATCTGGAGCTATATCAAGCAAAAATGATACGAGCTCATGACAAACTGGTCCGTCCAAGGAAATTTAAAATTGGTGACCTGATCCTTGTTCTCAATAGACCAATTCTTGCACGTCGCAAGATAGGTGGAAA
>NW_018226238.1:226609-227353 GCF_001263595.1 Phalaenopsis equestris | reverse complement strand
TTTTGGTAAGGTTAATATGATTTGTTAGACTTAATGTGGGTTAAGTCTAGTTGGGTTTAAAGGTAAATTAAAACTATTTTTGGTATGGTTTAATTGATTAACTAGACTTAATTTGTGGTTCTTTCTAATTAGTTTAAGGTTAATTAAACCTAATTGAGGTAAGGTTTAATTGATTAATTAGACATAATATGGTTTAAGTAAAATTGGGTTTATTGGGTTTAAAGGTTAATTAAAAGTAATTTAGGTAAGGTTTAATTGATTATATAGACTTAATTTGTAGTTAATTCTAATTATATTAAGGTTAATTAAACCTAATTTAGGTAAGGTTTAATTGATTATATAGACTTAATTTGTAGTTAATTCTAATTATATTAAGGTTAATTAAACCTAATTTAGGTAAGGTTTAATTGATTATATAGACTTAATTTGTAGTTAATTCTAATTATATTAAGGTTAATTAAACCTAATTTAGGTAAGGTTTAATTGATTATATAGACTTAATTTGTAGTTAATTCTAATTATATTAAGGTTAATTAAACCTAATTTAGGTAAGGTTTAATTGATTATATAGACTTAATTTGTAGTTAATTCTAATTATATTAAGGTTAATTAAACCTAATTTAGGTAAGGTTTAATTGATTATATAGACTTAATTTGTAGTTAATTCTAATTATATTAAGGTTAATTAAACCTAATTTAGGTAAGGTTTAATTGATTATATAGACTTAATTTGTGGTTAAGTCC
>NW_018226238.1:225953-226453 GCF_001263595.1 Phalaenopsis equestris | reverse complement strand
CTAATTGGGTTTAAGTCTAATTGGGTTCAAGGTTAACTAAACCTAATTTAGGTAGGGTTTAATTGATTAATTAGACTTAATTTGTGGTTAAGTTTAATTAGGTTAAGGATAATTAAACCTAATTTACGTAAGGTTTAATTGATCAATTAGACTTAATATGGGTTAAGCCTTTTTGGGTTTAAAGGTTAATTAAAATTAAATCTAGGTAAGGTTTAATTGATTAATTCAACTTAATTTGTGGTTAAGTCTAACGAGATTAAGGTTAATTAAACCTAATTTAGGTAAGGTTTAATTGATTAATTAGACTTAATAAAAGTTAAGTCTAATTGAGCTTAAGGTTAATTAAACCTAATTTAGATAATGTTTAAATGATTAATTAGACTTAATATGGGTTAAGTCTAATTGGGTTCAAACATTATTTAAACCTAATTTTGGTAAGGTTTCATTGATTAATTAGACTTAATATGGGTTAAGTCTAATTGGGTTCAAACATAACCTAA
>NW_018226238.1:225349-225845 GCF_001263595.1 Phalaenopsis equestris | reverse complement strand
GGTTTAATTGATTAATAAGACTTAATACAGGTTATGTCTAATCTGGTTCAAAGGTTAATTAAACCTAACTTAGGTAAGGTTTCATTGATTAATTAGACTTAATATAGGTTAAGTCTAATTGGGTATAAAGATTAATTAAACCTAATTTGGTTAAGATTCAATTGATTAATTAGACTTAATATGGGTTAAGTCCAATTGGGTTTAAGGTTAATTAAACCAAATTTTGGTAAGGTTTAATTGATTAATTTGGCTTTCTAAGGGTTAACTCTAATTGGGTTTAAGGTTAATTAAACCTAATTTTGGTAAGGTTTAATTGATTAATTAGACTCAATTGAGTAAGGTTTAACTGATTAATTAGACTTAATATGGATTAAGTCTAATTGGGTTTAAAGGTTAATTAAACCTAATTTAGGTAAAGTTTAATTGATTAATTAGACTTAGTTTGTCGTTAAGTCTAATTAGGTTAAGCTTAATTAAACCTAATTTTGGTAAGGTT
>NW_018226238.1:203892-225199 GCF_001263595.1 Phalaenopsis equestris | reverse complement strand
TAGACTTAATTTGTAGTTAATTCTAATTATATGAAGGTTAATTAAACCTAATTTAGGTAAGGTTTAATTGATTAATTAGACTTAATTTGTGGTTAAGTCTAATTAGGTTAAGGAGAATTAAACCTAATTTAGGTAAGGTTTAATTGATTAATTAGACTTAATATGGGTTAAGCCTAATTGGGTTTAAAGGTTAATTAAAATTAAATCTAGGTAAGGTTTAATTGATTAATTAAACTTAATTTGTGGTTAAGTCTAACAAGGTTAAGGTTAATTAAACCAAATTTAGGTAAGGTTTAATTGATTAATTAGACTTAATAAGAGTTAAGTCTACTTGGGCTTAAGGTTAATTAAACCTAATTTAGATAATGTTTAAATGATTAATTAGACTTAATATGGGATAAGTCTAATTGGGTTCAAAGGTTAATTAAACATAATTTAGGTCAGGTTTATTTGATTTGTTAGAGTTAATATGGATTAAGTCTAATTGGGTTTAATGGTTAGTTAAACCTAATTTTGGTAAGGTTTAATTGACTAATTAGACTTAATATGGGTTAAGTCTAATTGGGTTGAAGGTTAATTATACCTAATTTAGGTAAGGTTTAGTTGATTAATTAAACTTAATTTGGGTTAAGTCAAATTGGGTTTAAAGGTTAATTAAAACTAATTTAGGTACGGTTTAATTGATTAATTAAACTTACTTTGTTGTTAAGTCTAATTAGGTTAAGGTTAATTAAACCTAATTTACCTCAGGGTTAATTGATTATTTAGACGTAATTTGGGTTAAGATTAATTGGGTTTAAAGGTTAATTAAAACTAAATTTAGGTAAGGTTTAATTGATTAATTAAACTTAATTTGTGGTTAAGTCTAACTAGGTTAAGGTTAATTATACCTAATTTAGGTAAGGTTTAATTGATTAATTAGACTTAATATGGGTTAAGTCTAATTGGGATTAAGGTTAATTAAACCTAGTTTAGGTAATAATTAAATGATTAATTAGACTTAATATGGACTAAGTCTAATTGGGTTCAATGGTTAATTAAACCTAATTTAGGTGAGGTTTAATTGATTAATTAAACTACATATGAGTTAAGTCTAATTGGGTTTAAGGTTAATTATATCTAATTTAGGTAAGGTTTAATTGATTAATTAGACGTAATTTGTGGTTAAGTCTAATTGGGTTTAAGGTTAATTATTCTAAGGTTAATTAAACCTAATTTAGGTAAGGTTTAATTGATTAATTAGACTTAATTTGTGGTTAAGTCTAATTTTCTTAAGTTTAATTAAAGCAAATTTATGTAAGGTTTAATAGATTAATTAAACTAAATATTAGTTAAGCCTAATTGGGTTTAAAGGTAAATTAAACCTAGTTTAGGTATGGTTTAATTGATTAATTAGGTATAATGATGTCTTTTAGACATGATTAAAGTTTGATTTTGTATTAAAGCTAATTAAATTAAGGTTTAATGTGTTAATTAAGTCTAATGATGCCTTTTAGACCTAATTAAAGTTTGATTTTGTATTAGACCTAATTTAGTTAAGGTTTTGTCGATTAATTAAGTATAATGATGTCTTTTAGACCTAATTAAAGTTTGATTTTGTATTAGACCTAATTTAGTTAAGGAACCTAATTTGTATTAAACCTAATTTAATTAAGTTTTAATGGGTTAATTAAGTCTAATGATGTCTGTTAGACCTACTTAAAGTTTGCTTGTGTATTAAACCTAATTTTGTCAAGGTTTAATGGGTTAAATAAGTCTAATGATGTCTTTTAAACCTAATAAATGTTTGATTTTGTATTAAACCTAATTTAATTAAGGTTTAAAGGGTTAATTAAGTCAAATGATGTCTTTAAGACTTAATTAAAGTTTGATTTTGTATTAAACCTAATTTAATTAAGTTTTAAATGGTTAATTAAGTCTAATGATGTATTTAGACCAAATTAAAGTTTGATTTTGTATTAAACCTAATTTAATTACGGTTTAATGAGTTAATTAAGCCTAATGATGTCTTTTAGGCCTATTGAAAGTTTGATTTGAGTCTACTTTGAGTTAGACTTAATATTACCTTAGTCCATGTTGAAATAAGCTGTATGGTGAGAAGAGGATTTTTTAGTGTTTAAAATATTAATTTAAAATTAATAAATTTTAAACCCAATGTAAAAATGTTATCTTAAATTTCTTTAAACTATCTAATGGTTTGAGAGTTGTCATTTTAAGGTTATTATCTGTCACCTTAAATTTCCTAACCATTTTCCAATTTTCATTTTTTTATAATTATTGTTAAAAATAATTACAAAGTATCTTGAAAATTAGGAAATTATGTCTTAAAGGACTTTTCTAGCCTAGGAAAAATATGGGAGGATTCCTAAGGGCCTAGTGATAAATCCCTAAAAGTTTCATATTTTTCTGTCTTATAAATAATTTTTAATATATAATATAATCCATAGAGTATTTAATTATTTAAATATTAAATATAAAGGATAAAATTATAATTTTGGTATTATAATTTTGTCGTTTTCATGCTAGGTTTAGGGGCATTTTTTTATATTTGTGATTTTTTTTGTGAAAAGATATGAATTTTTGAAGATTTGGTCATTTTCTGAATTTTCTAAATGTCCTACTTAAAGGAATTTATGCGTGGCGGCTGACTAGATCTTCGGATCTATCAAATGTGCATGCGACATGATCTGATTGGGGGTGTTTTACATGTGGAAGCCACATGGCCTGCGGTTTATGTCTTTCATATGGACAGATATGCCATCCAAATGAATCATGACCGTTCATTTCTAATACATAAAAAGAAATGTCATGCTATCATCTTCCCCATCTACCCCTTTCACGCGAACCATCTGATGTTTAGGGTCCATTTCTTGCTCGATTCTCCATGAAATCGAGTGAGATTTGTTCCTGAAGCTTCATTGTGAAATGGAAAACCCATCCATGCAGTGATGCATGCGTTTTGAAAGGGTTTGTTTCACAATCGACCAAAACCAAACAAGATCTAGGTCGAAATGGTCATAACTTGGCTTGATGAAGTGAAGCTTCAATCAAGTTTGTCTGGAACGCTCCCCAGGCTTTTTTGAAGCTCCTGGTATGCTCAATTTGGAGTGAAATCAAGTGGAGGTATGATTTCACTGAAACAATCTCACGGTTTCATTAAAGTGTAGGTTGGAGTCAATGGGAAGATCAAATTTCAATTGGAATCTTCTTCTTTAAGGTCAAAGATGGATTTGAAGGAGTTAATTTGAAGTTTTAGGTAGTTTTATGTTAAACCAAAATTTTGTCCTTGTTTTGGGCAGAAAATTTTAAAAGATAAAATGACCTCTACGTCTTGATTCTATGGGAATCAATTGCCTAGATGATAGGGAAGAACTTCACTGTTGAAGGTTTCCTTTATTAAGAATTGTTTCCTCCTTTCCTCCTTTTCGTCCTTTCCTCCTTAAGGAAACTTACGGTTTAGCCTACATATAGTCCTTAGAAGAGCCATGGCTACCTTTAGATTCAATTGGGGAAGTTCTTACTTGATGTTATGATGGTTGAGGATAGAATTTCTGCTCAAGGATAAGCTTACTTCATCCTCCCAAAGTTAACCCATGTTGAGTACACAAAAGGTGAAGCTTTTATTCAAGGTTTGGCATCCCCTCATTGGATGGCCTATGAGGTGGATAGGATTGTTTAAAATTTTCTGAAATGGCCTCCCCATATATGCTCACAAGTTCATTTAATGAAGCTTAAAACATCATGATAATTAAGCTTCATACTCATCTCTCCTCTCATGATTATTCATGATGGATTTAATCATGAATGGGATAGGGTTTAAAGAAGTCTTCTTTTCATTGGAGAATGGTTGAGGTGAGTGATGACTCTACCAAGCCATTCCTTAAGCAAGATATAAGAGATGACGCCTCTTTACCCCTCTATGATAATGTCATTATGAGCTTTAACCTAAGCTAACCATGGTGGCTCATAAATTTTTCTTATGAGTCGTGGGTTGTTATTAGAGATTCCATGGGTCATGGGTGATCTTCATTATTGATCCCTCATGAGTTAAATTCTAAGGTTACATGGATTTGTCATACCATGAACTTAAACCATAATTTTTATTTAAAACCTAGGTCTAATGGTCTTTAATTTTATTCTTCATTAATCAGAAGAATAAAATATTTTGGTGAAAATATCAAATTTTGATCAAAATGGTGAGTTTGAGCAAATTTGAGTAAAGTTGCCTTGATTGACCATGGTTGACTAGTTTTGACCATAATTGACAAATGTAGGTCCAGGGTTGACTGTGATGACTCACTTGACCATGTCATGGTTAGTTTAGTCATGAGGGTTTTGGGGGTATGACTTGGGTTTGGCCAAGGTTGACCAAGGCTAACCAAAGTTGACCAGAATGGTCAAATTGACCATATGGTGTTGTCTTGACCATATGGAGGTCATTTGGGTCTATGAATGATCAAATGGTAAAAGTGGTGACCACGGAGGTTCACCATAGTCATTTTAACCAATAGTTGGTCAATGGTGTCTGTAGTTGACCAAATGGTCCAGTTTGATCATTTTGGTCTTTTAAAATAATCCAATTTCAATATTTTTAGGGTTTGAACTGATTCATTTGTCCAAATTAACCAAAGTTGGCCAGTTTGACCAAAATTGCCAAGTTTGACCAAAATTGACTAGTTGGGCCAAAGTTGACCTATTAGTTCAATTAAATGTCAATGTTGACTTTATGATCATTATGGTGACCATTAAGTCAAAATTTGACCAGATTAGAGTTTGTCACCACTCATCTGATCATTTAGGGTATTGTCATTGTTAAGCTCCAAAAGGAGTGCTTTGAGGGTTATTTCAATTCTTAAGGTTTTAACAACCCTATGTATGTGCAAAGAAGTCAATGTTGGTAGACGATCACAATGATCATTTTAGGTCTTTTAAATGTGTATGAGAATCTTAAATCATAAGATTCCTCAAGTTTAGTTTGGTCTATGGATGTTATTTTAAGACCTTCACTAAAAGTGAGGTCAACAGGGCCTTTGAGGACGTTAAAAAATATTTAATGACACCTCTTGCCTTGGAAGCCCCTATCCTAGGGAAACTTTTGATACTTTATACCACGGCCTTAAACGACTCTCTTGGAGTTCTCTTAGCCCAAGTCAATGACGAGGGTAATAAGGTATCCACCTGTTGAGAAGAATTGTCTAGCATTGATTTTTGTCGCCCAAAATCTTAGACATTACATGCTTTCTCATAAGATTACTCTAATTTCAAAAGTTAATCCGTTGCAACATTTGATGACCCGACCAACACTCTCTGAACGTCTAGCAAGATGGTTGATGATCTTATTGCAATTTGTTATAACTTTTGGTCCCCTCCGTGCTATCAAGGGACAAATTTTGGCAAATTTTATCGATGCACACCCACTTTCAGTTGGATCCCTTTTTAATGATGAACTACTAGATGAACAGGTACAATAAATGGAATTCTCTAGTGCACAACGCTGGGAAATGTACTTCGCCGAAGCTTTGTCAGCCAAAAAGGACAAATGATCAAGCACACTTATACCAGGAAAAACGGGTATTGGTTTTATATTTATCACGCTAGATAAGTGTATGTTGAGATTCTCATACCACCTGACAGAGCCGTGTACAAACAACGAAGCAGAATTTAAAGGCTTAACCACCGAATTAGAGTTGGCAATCTCGATGGATATAATAGACATTGCCATGTATGGTGACTCACAACTCGTCATCCAGTAATTTGTGGGACAATATAAGATTTTGAAACTTAGATTAGCAGAATACCATCAGTCAAGATGAAGCTACTTGAACAGATCCCCACAGTAGCTTTCTATCAGATTCCTATAAAAGGTAATGCCCATGTCGATGCTTTAGCAAAACTTACAAAAGAATTATCATGTTCCCTGGAGGATTCCATTGATATCACATTGCAAGGAAGATAAGTTTTGCCACAGATTGACCTTAAAACTCTACACAAGCTTGGGAAAGAATAAAAAATGATAATTACAGTTGTGGATATCAACGAATATTGGCGCAAGCCATTAATCAAATATTTTCAATTTTCATACTAGAAAGCTATCATTTCATACTAGAAAGCTATCAGAGGACAAGTCTGAAACACATCACATTACAAAAAGGGCTATGTCATACGCTCTGATAGGTGATGTCCTCTAGAGGAGATCGTTCGACCAGATGTGGCTAGGATGTTTAAGCAGAACAGAAGCACAAAATATTGTCAAAAAAGTACATGTCGGATTACGTGGCACTCACCAGTCAGGGTTGAAGATGAAACTGAAGATCAAAAGACTCGGATATTATTGGTCAGCAATGATGTCTGACTGCGTGGATACAACCAGAAGATGTCACCAGTGCTAGCTGCATGGGGTGTTCTTACACCAACCTCCAAATGTGTTACACCACACCCAATCGTTGCCTCGTGGCCATTCCAGTGTTGGGGCACGGACATAATATATCCGATAGACCCTCCATCCTCCAAAGGAAACGGATTTATGCTTTCCTCTACAGATTATTTCTCCAAATGGGTAGAGGCAGTACCGTTATGAGAGGATATGGCACAACACGTTGTTCAATTCTTCAAAAGCCAAAGAATCTACCATTTCAGAGTACCGCAAAGAATAATTTTTGACGGTGGGACAACCTTTAAAAGCACCAAATTCAACAATTTCGTCAAACGACATGGGATAGATTGGAGATACTCTATAATTTACTCTCCCAGAGCAAATGGTCTGGCTGATGCTTTCGATAAGACGTTGGTACAGATTTTAAAGAAAACACTTGACGAAAACAAAAGAGAGGCACAATAATTTACTAGAAGCTTTGTGGGCTTATTGGACAATGTTTAGGACTCCCACTCACTGCACACCTTACATGCTCATGTACGGGTCCAAGGTCGTACTACCATTAGAACCATTAGAAGTTCAGATTAGAAGTTCAGATGCCATCTCTCAGAGTCGTTGTTGCCAACCAACTTACAATGGAAGAAAGTGCAAAACTCAGACTTGAAGAATTAGAGAGTCTTTAGGGAAATTGACTTGAAGCACAACAATATTTAGAGCTTTACCAGGCAAAGATGGTACAAGCTCATGACAAATTAGTTCGTCGAAGGACATTCAAAGTTGGTGGCCTTGTCCTCGTGCTCAAAAGACCAATTCTTGCACATTGCAAAATAGGTGGAAAATTTGAGCGAACTTGGGAGGGATTATTTGTCATAGAAAGGTCTATGCAAGAAGAGCTTACCAGCTAGTAGATTTTTGTTGTGAAAGACCCATGCTGCCCATCAACGGACAATACCTGAAGACATATTATAGAACCTGACATTACTTGACATTGGATCAACCACTATGTGAATGCCATGACTCTTACTTCGATCTACCCTCAAAAGGTTGAGAGTTTAGAGATTAAGGAGATCCATAACACTGGTTCAAATCCGATCAAATTTTATCATGCTTCTAATTCAACTAATCTTGAAAATCATGTAAATTTGGATGAGGATCATATCGAATTAATGGACATGCCTTTTGTTACATTTCGTCTTGCGTACAAAAGTTAATTCCACACGGACATTTACTAAAACAAATGTCAAAAGAAAAATTACAACGTTTTGAAAAATTGTGGAATGTTAAAAGTCAAACTCCTAAATCGAAAGCGGGTCTCAGATTTGGTACAGTCGGATTAGTTGATGGTTTAGAATTTTGCATGGTTGTTACTAGTGAATTGGAAAAGGATCGCCTCAATGTGGAGGATGAGTCTACTGATCAGCTAATAGAAGACACTTTGCCAGAATTTGAGGATGAAATCAAATCAACTGTCAATGAATTGATGGAACTTAACCTTGGGATGGAAGAGTAGCCACGACCTACATTTATAAGTTCTCTACTCAACCATGAAGAATCTTGAGAATTGATCAACATGTTAGCAGAATTCAAATATTTCTTTGCATGGAGTTATGATGACATGTCAGGACTGTCAGCAGAGGTTACGGTTCATAAACTTGGGGTGGACAAAGACATGACCCCAGTAAAACAAGCTCCAAGAAGAATGCGCCTTGAGATAGAGCAGCAAGTCATTGTCGAGGTGAAGAAGTTAATAGATGATAACTTTGTAAGAGAAGAGCAATGCCCCACATGGTTAACTAACATTGTGCAAGTTAAGAACAAAAATAGACAAATTCAGGTTTGTGTCAGCTTCTGGAATTTATACAAAGCATTTCTAAAGGATGAATTTCCGCTACCAATACTAAAAATGATAGTGGATATCACTTTGACACATGAGATTTTCTCCTTCATAGACGGGTTGTTGGGATATAACCAAATCAAGATGTCTCCCGAGGATGCAGCGCTTACAACATTTAGAACACCAATTTGGATCTTTTACAACATAGTGATGTCATTTAGATTAAAGAATGCAGGAGCAACATATCAACGAGTGATGACGAAGATTTTTGATGACCTCATTCACAACCAAGTGGAACGCTAAGTGGAAGATTTGATCTTCAAAAGTAAACAGAAAATAGATCATTTGTGCGATTTGAGGATTATGTTCGAATGATTACAATGATATGACCTTAAGATTAATCCCTTAAAGTGCGCCTTTGGCGATACCTCCGAGAAATTTCTACGATTCATTGTCCATCATCGGGGAATCGAGATCGACCCAGATAAGATTAGAGCTATCTTGAAAATGCCTCCTCTCAAAATCTTGTAAAAACCACGTTCCT
The DNA here is from genome assembly GCF_001263595.1 of Phalaenopsis equestris. NCBI lineage: Eukaryota > Viridiplantae > Streptophyta > Magnoliopsida > Asparagales > Orchidaceae > Phalaenopsis > Phalaenopsis equestris. Next base: position 216,448 of record NW_018226238.1, on the reverse strand, counting down.
TCCAAGGGAAGTTGGCATATCTGAGACGCTTTATTTCTAATCTCTCAGGTATGTGTCAGCCCTTCTCGACATTAATTAAAAAGGAAGCCAATATTTTTTGGGAGAGAAGTGCTAGTGGGCCTTTGAGGACGTTAAGAAATATTTGATCACACCTTCTGTTTTGGCAGCCCCTATCCAGAGAAAACCACTGATACTTTATACTGTGGCCTTGAATGACTCTCTTGGATCCCTCTTAGCTCAGTATAATGATGAGGGTAAAGAAAACACACTCTACTACTTAGATCGTCATCTAATACCGAGAGAGATAAGGTATCTGCCTATTGAGAAGCATTGCCTAACATTGATTTTCGCCACCCAGAAGCTCATATATTAGATGCTTTCTCATAAGATTACCCTCATTTCAAAAGTTAATATATTGCAATATTTGATGATTCGACCAACACTCTCCGGACGTCTAGCCATATGGTCAATGATTTTATTGCAATTTGATATAACTTCTGTTTCCCTCCGTACTGTCAAGGAACAAATTTTAGCAGATTTTCTTGTTGCACACCCACTTCTAGCTGGGTCCCCTCTGAATGATAAAGTACTAGATGAACAAGTATTACAAATAGAATTCTCCAATGCGCAATGTTGGGAGATGTACTTCGACGGAGCTTTGTCAGCCAGAAAAGACAAAGGATGAGGCATAACTATACCAGGCAAAGCAGGGATTTGTTTGATCTTTATCACTCCAGATAAGGGTATGTTGAGGTTCTACTACCACCTGACAGAGGCATGTACAAACAGTGAAGCAAAATATGAAGCTTTAATTATGGGATTGGAATTAGCAATCTCGATGGATATAACAGATATTGTTACTTATGGAGACTCACAACGACTCAGACTCACAACTTGTCATCCAACAAGTCACCGGACAATACAAGATTTTGAAACCAAGGTTAGTAGAATACAACTAGTACACAATGAAGGTACTCGAGCAGATTCCCAACGTAACTTTATACTAAATTCCTCATGGAGATAGCGCCCACGCTGAAGCTCTAGTAAAACTTGCAAAAGAATTGGCGTGTCCCCCGGAAGATTCCATTGACATCATAGTGCAAGGGAGACATGTTTTGTCTCAAATCAACCTAAAAAATCTACACAAGCTCGGAAAAGAAGAAGAAACAATGATTGCGGTTGCTGATGTCAATGAAGAATGGCTTACGCCATTAATAGAATATTTGCAGACTGGAAAACTGCTAGAGGACCAGTTTGAGGCACATCACATTACAAGTAGGGCTATCTCATATTCTCTTGTAGGTAATGTCCTCAAGATGTGGCTACGATGTTTGAGCAGAGTAGAAGAATGAAATATTGTCAAAGAAGTACATGCCAGATTGTGTGGCGTTCACCACTTGAGGCAAAAAATGAAAATGAAGATCAAGAGAATCAGTTTATTGGTCAGCAATGATGTTCGATATCATTGCTACAACCAGAAAATGTCTCCCCAGAAAATGTCTTGTCTCCAGTGCCAAGTGCATGGGGTGTTCTTGCACCAACCTCCAAATGTGTTACACCCAACCGTCGCCTCGTGGCCATTCAAATGTTGGGGCACTGGTTTAATAGGTTTGATAGACCCTCCATCCTCTAAATGACACAGATTTATACTTGTCGCTATAGATTTGGTTTTCAAATAGGCAGAGGAAGTGTTGGGGCACTAATATAATAGGTTTGATAGACCCTCCATCCTCTAAAGGACATAAATTTATAATAGATTACTTTATACTTGTTACAACACAACATGTCCTTCAATTTTTCAAAAGCAAAATTTTCTACTATTTCAGAGTTCCGCGCAAAATAATCTCTGATAATGGGACAGCCTTCAACAGCACCAAAATTAGCAATTTCGTCAAGCGGTACGGAATAGATGGAAATACTCTACGATCTACTATCATAAGGCAAATGGCCTGACCGAAGCTTTTAACAAGACACTGTTACAGATTTTAAAGAAAATACTAGATGAAAATAAATGAGATTGGCACAAAAAATTGTTAGAAGCCTTGTGGGCCTACCAGACAACATTTAGGACTCCCACTCAGTGTACACCCTACATGCTCGTGTACGGGTCTGAGGCTGTACTACCAGTAGAAGTCCAAACACCGTTTCTCAAAGTAGCCATCGCTAACCAAATCATAACAGAAGAAAGTTCAAAACTCAGATTTCAAAAATTGGAAAGTCTCAAAGAAAAATGACTAGAAGTACAATAGCACCTGGAGCTTTACCAAGAAAAATGATACAAGCTCATGAAAAATTGGTCCACAAAAGGACATTCAAAGTTTGTGATCTCATTCTTGTGCTCAAAATGCATATTCTTGCACACCACAAGATAGATGGAAAGTTCGAGCCAACTTGGGAAGGACCATTTGTTGTAGAAAAGGTCTACATAGGAGGAGCCTACCAGCTAGTGGATTTCTGAGGCGAAAGACTCATGCTGATGATCAATGGACGATACTTGACAGCATATTATGCGACTTGACTATGCTTGCATTGAAATTTAGAAATTTTGATTGTTCTAGGGTTGTCTATTTGGCTAAATGTCTGTGACTGGGTCCAAATTTTTTTTTTTGTAATAAAATTAACCTCAAATAAAATGAATTTCAGGAGGGTCCTCTGATGGCAACCTCTAGAGGAGTACACGTACATTGATGATGAATTTCAGATCACTGATCACCCAATGGAGGAGTCATATATTTTGCTAGATACAGAGACAACACTAGCATGGATTCTCGCTGATATCAAAATGAGGGAACACCCTCGATAGCCACCAATGATCACCATGGCAAAATTTGACAAATTGAATGAAGTGAAGAAAAGAAAATTTGAATTTTATGAAGAAGTTCAAGGGAGATTTATCAACATACTAGAAGTTTTGGAGCTGTACACCTAAGTCTTCTCTGAAAGTGATGAAAGAAGCATTCTTGATTGCATATTCGACCTAAGAGACAAAGGTCGAGCGGGTCTCCTAATTGAAAGAACCAATCCTGAGCCACAAAAATAGATGCATGGAAAGGCAAAATCACCATATAATGTGGTTGCTATTACAACTTTACCAAAGATACACAAGGAAATCCCCTAGGGATTTTAAGATATGACGAGGTAGATCTGTTACCTCCTATGACAAAGTGGATGATCAAAAGGATGGTTTTATGGAGCCTACTTCCAGCCGATTGCATTCTTAACATCTACATCATCAACATTTACAATTAAGGTGATTGCAATCCCTAACATATAGACCATCATGATTTCATGAGACCTTTTTTCACGGTCTCCTTCATGAGCAAAAGAAACATTTCATTTGGAAAAAAAAAGATGTCATTGGCCCCAACAATTTCAAAGGATCCGTAGAGATTCCACTACCAGTAGGTTCAGTGCTGATTCTTAAAGGAAATGGAGCAGACATAGTCAAACATTGCATTCCAGGGGTACGACACCACAGGGTGTCTATAACTTTCAAAAGAATGGATAACAGTAAAATACCATACGGATTCTAATCAGATCCGGAGCTAGAATAACTCCTACCTTACGATCTATGATAGGGTTGCACCTCTAAGCACATGCAAAGGGAACTCTTGTCCTGGAGCATGGCTTAGTAGGTCAGCTCGATCGGGAGCTCACCCCACCATAGATGGACATTCAAGGAATACCTTTTGTACTGCATTTTGACAAAGCAGATATGATGATATATGTATCAGATATGCTCATCTTGTGATGTGTACCCATCATAAGGTATTTTCAAATGTACTCTTGATGCGTTCAACATGTTGTTCCTTTTGAGGCTTTGGACTATACTCAATCTGTAATACCTGTTGGAGCAGATTAATGAAATCTCTTTCATAATTTTATCTATTTGTTTAATTACCCTTCTGTGTGATGGATAAAGAGCCACATAACCATACATTGGTTATGAACTATAATGAACATAGAACAAAACGATAAAAACTTAATAACAATTAAAAATTAAACTTTTTTTTAAGAAAATCAACCAAAATAATTTAAATTTTGAAAATAAATTTTGATACTTAAATGTGATAAAAATAATTAGAAAAGAAAATAGATATGTTGAGTTGATTCTCTCGATTTCGAGGTCTCTTACTCTTTGCTCGCATAGCACGATCATCCTTGCCTACACTAAATATCATAAAATTTCACATATCTTCCTCACTAAGGTCAACATCATCACATGACACATATATATGGATTCAACACCATAAATTCTCCGCTAAATTTCAATTCTTATATCAGAATCAGTCCTTAACTTCTGATTCCATACTTTTGAGGTCGGTCCCTAACTTCTGATTCTCTTTTGAGATTGATCCCTAAATTTCAATTCTCATTTTAGAATTAGTCCCTAACTTTTCATTCCCTCTTCTTAAGGCCAGTCCCTAACTTCCGATTCTCTTTTTTAGATTGATTCTTAAATTTCAATTCTCATTTTAAAATCAGTCCCTAACTTCTGATTCTCTCCTCTGGAGGTCAGTCCCTAACTTTTGATTCTCTTTTTGTGATTGATCCCTAAATTTCAATTCTTGCTTCGAAATCAATCCATAATTTCTGATTCCCTCCTTTCCAGGTCGATCCCTAACTTCTGATTCTTATTTTGAGATTGATCCTTAAATTTCAATTCTCTTTTTAGAATAAGTCCCTAACTTTTGATTCCCTCTTTTTGAGGTCGGGCCCTAAGTTCTGATTCTCTTTTTGATATTGATCCTTAAATTTAAATTCTCATTTTGGAATAAGACCCTAACTTTTGATTCCCTCCTTTCGAGGATGGTCCCTAACTTTCGGTTCCATTTTTAAGATTGATCCTTAGATTTCAATTCTCATTTTGGAATTAGTCCCTAACTTTCGATTCCCTCCTTTTGAGGTTGGTCCCAAACTTTTGATTTTCTTTTGAGATTGATCCCTAAATTTCAATTATCATTTCAGTATCAGTTCCTAACTTCTGATTCCATCCTTTTGAGGTTGGTCCCTAATTTCAATTCTCTTTTTGAGATTGATCCCTATATTTCCATTCTCATTTCATAATCAGTCCCTAACTTCTGATTTCCTCATCTCGAGGACGGTCCCTAACTTCAGAATCTCTTCTGAGATAGATCATTAAATTTTAATTCTCATTTTGGAATCAGTCCCTAACTTCTGATTCCCTCCTTTTTTGAGGTGGTGGGTCCCTAACTTCTGATTCTCTTTTTGAGATTGATCCTTAAATTTCAATTCTCATTTCATAATCAGTCCCTAACTTCTGATTCCCTCCTATAGAGGTCTTTCTCTAACTTCCGATTCTCTTTTTGAGATTGATCCCTAAATTTGAATTTTTATTTCAGAATCAGTCCCTAACTTCTGATTCCCTCCATTCAAGGTCAGTCCCTAATTTCTGATTTTCTTTCTGAGATTGACCCCTAAATTTCAATTCTTATTTTGGAATCAGTCCCTAAATTCTGATTCTCTCCTTTTGAGTTCGGTACCTAAATTCTGACTCTTCTTTCCATGGTTGATACCTAAATTTCAATTCTTACCTAGGGGTTAACACCTACATACTGATTCCCATCTTCTATAAACATCTGAAACTTGCTAAGTCAAAACCCACTGTCCAATCCCCAGCGAGAGTTCCTAATTGTCAATTTTGAGTAAATATTCACCTGCTATATCACCAGTAGAAACTACTAGCACTCAAATTCTACACTCCTTCTAGGTCTATTGACTTAGATGTCTACATTGGTTCTGTTGATCTTGTCGGTCAACGCCAATACGCGCGGTATGCTTGCACAGCTTTGCCCACCTATTGGGGATCCATTTATTGAGCTCACTTTTGGTTGAGGTTTAGTTTTCCCTCTTTTGTAGCTTAAGTTCTAGCCATAGGATTCTTCTATTGACTATTCATAAAAAATAAGAAAAGAAACCGTCACCTTTAGAAATTCCAAACTCTTCCTTAGTCAAGTTGAAGTTCCACACGTTGGTCCTAACCTCTAGCACATTGTAGGTAGGGTCAATATGGGAGAGCTCAAGACGAGCCCCCATAGGACTGTTTGACCTTAGGACTGACTCTAGGTGTTGGTCTGGAGCTTGGGCACTCACTTAAACTCACTATCACTTAGATCCACTCACAACCCTAAACTGAAAATTGTTGACTTTGATCCCTTGATCTTTTGGGAGACTCATGTAGATGGTCACCTAAACCCATTGGCCCTAGGCTAGAGTTTAGCTAAAACCAGTACATAGAGGACGTAAATGGGGATCTCATTGGTTTATAGCTCATATAAAGGGGTTGGCACCCCAATTCTATCAAAATTTCCAACTTGGTATTTTCCCTAAATCCACCAAAATTACCTAAATGCCCTTGAACCCCTAAATTTGACCAAAATTCCCAAATTCATCCTAAATACCCTAAATTCTTCAAAAATCATTTCAAACCATTTCAAAATATCCAAATTGCCCAAATCCATCAAAAAATTCCAAAATTACCAAAATACCCCCACTTTGCCAAAATTACAAAAATACATTTGACACTCCAAACTTTCCCAAAACATCCAAAATCACTTCAAATGTCTCCAAAACCAATTTGGACCCTTCAATTGAACCCAATTTGAAAAATTTAACCATTTTGACCAAAACACCCCAAATTGGCCTTAAAGGCCCAATTACCCTAATTCGTCCATCAATTTGGCCAAATGTCCATCAATTTGGCCCCAATTTCCATCAATTTCAATCCTAAACTCAAATTCAACTTTCATATGATCAATCCTAACAAAATTTAAGCCTAATTAATCCATGCATTGAGTTCAATTTTAATCCAAATCAAAAACCCCTAATCTAAACCATATGACTTAACCCCACCAAATTGAACCCCAAAGCCTACTCAATTTCCCCCAATTTGGATAAAAAATTCTTCCTTATAATCCTACACACCAAATATAACCTTCAATTGGCTTTGTTGAAGCCTCAATTGAACTCAATTTTAACCCAAGTCCAAAAATCCCTAAATTTGTCCCAAATTGGCTATGTCTCCAAATGCTACCAAATTGAATACCCTAACTTCAAAATTGACACTCAATTTATGTTGAAAAACTCTTCATGACATTCCTATAGACAATTTTCAACCATGAATTTGGACTTAGTAAAACATTAGCCCAAATTAGACCCAAGTCTAGTCCAACATGCCCAAATTGACCAAAATCCCAAAGTCCTTAAATTTGAGCTTCCAATTGAACTCAAAATTACATCAATTTGTCACAAAAAACCTTCATGACAATAATATACACAATGTTGGTTAATAAACTGAGCTTAAATTCATGGCTATCTTAACCCAAACCTAACTTTTAGCCATTTTGACCCAAATTAAACCCATAAACCAAAATTAACCTAGCCATCCTATAATTACCAAATTAAGGTTTCCACAGGCACTAAGCACACCTTTTTGACTAGGCTAAACCCTCTTAAACCACCCAAGTAAGCTATGGACCAAGGGTCCCCTAATTTAAGGGGTCATATCCCAATTATTGGCCTTAACCAAAATATCTCCTCCATCATCACTTGCCAATGAGGATTAATGATAATTAAACCCTCCCACTGGCTCACCTGACCCTCTAGCCAACACCCTTGGCCCTACCGGTCAGCCTAGTGGCCGGAAAACTCCAAAACTAAAGGCCACCACCCCTAAATCAAACCTAATTTCAACCTTGGGGGCCACCCAACCATAATTGATCTTTAGAGCTTCTCAGCCCTCCACCTAAGAACTAATTTGCACCTGAATTCAGACCCTGGCATCCATCCTAAAGAGTTTTATTTAATCCCACCCTCTCATGGCAAAGACATGAAGTGTGCCTAATCCTTGGGGGGACTATGTCCAATTGCTCTCAGACTTTTTCCAAGAACTCCTAAGCTCATTGCCACCATTTTCCCCCACTGATCACCACTCTGGAAGCCCAATTTTTTGCTCAAAATTCTGCTCAAAATTAGGATAGAATTCTTTATAGCTCCATAGTGCAACAAAATCAAATTGCTTGTGGACACACCATCTCTAGGGCAAGAGAAGTTGATTCCCCATAAAAGTCCCCTATCAAATAACCTCTTACCTAGCTCTAGACTAACACCTGAAATCCACTTTGATCGAATTCATACCAAGATAATTCACCATGGGTTGAGAATTCATCTAAAGGTTCATTGGACCCAATCAAAGCTACTAAAACCATCTGATTGAGGCCTCCCCTCTCAAACAAAGGTATTGAGATCTAACCCTAGCTTTAATTATCCATTTGTAATGGCTTGATTTCATACTTGATTAACCATATAGATGTGTTCATCTTGAGTTGATGAAGGTTTAGAAATAAACCCCATGTGATTTGGTTGAGTCTAGCTTAAGATCTTATGGTTTTAGTGTAAATGGCTTATGGGTTAAGTCACTTGGGGACAATAAGGTAGAGTTGTTCTTTTGTGCGTGTATCCAATAGATGGAGGAGATTGAGCCAGATCAACTCTCGGAGCTAGAAGGTAGGCCGCGTAGCATTCCAAGTTGGAATGCACAGCAAATGGGCACGCACCGCGTGTGAGTTCAGAGACACCGTAGGTTGAGGTGGAGCCGCGTGGATAAGTAGAAAAATATGGATTTTATGAATTATTTTAAATGCCTAAACTTCAAATATCCATATTGTTCTCTATAAAAGTCATAAAAATAAAAGGAAAATATCCTCTTGCTCAGTGATCAGAGGAGAATAATGTGGAGTAAAAATAAAAAGTATTTGGCAAACATATGATTTTTAATGAATTAAATAGCCTCTGTGGTATTTTAATTCTCCATGATTAGATATTGCTTACCATTGCTTGAAACTTTTAGGGTTCATTCTTCATCATAGAGGAAGTGTTCTCTGAATTTTGCAAGGTCAGAGGGAATCTCTATACTTCTATTCCAAATTTTCAAGCTAAAGTGATCATTTTGGCTTATTTTAATTACATAAAACAAAATATCACTTACAAAAATTATGAGAATAATTTTGATAGCTTTCTTGTGGTTAAAGAAGTCTAGGAAAAATATTTTGATGCTTTGGATTACTTTGTGAATTTGTATCTTTAATAAGGCTTACAAGCGTATTTTTCTCATTTTCCCACTAAATTAATTATAATAAATTAATTCAAATGACCATGAAATTTTGGCTCCGACTTAGGGAAACTTCTAATAATTTTCTCATAAATGAAAACTTTATCTTAGGAAGCCAAATAAATTAATTTCTAAAAATCTTATTTTCTAAATTTAAATAAATAATTAAATTAAATTTTGAGAAGTCCACTTATTCTCCTCTAAACATTGTAATTACCTCATGGATATGATACTCTAAATGCTCAAAGTCATTTGAGTTATGTTTAATGAGTTATGAGGCGAACTGCCCCAAGAGCAAAATAGTTATTTTAGACTTTGGTGTCTGAATCAAATTTTAGGATTAACCAAGGGAAAATGGTTAATTTTTATCTTAATCATCATGTTTGGGTGATTGAAATACAATGGGATTAAATGGTAGAAACCCGCTCACTACCTTTGCACAATGTCAACAAGAATATAAATCTCCTAATCTTCATGACTTGGAAGGCAACTAAGATTGAACGATTCTTAAATGATGGGCTTAAGTCAGAAAGATGGAAATTTACTTTTTTTAAGCCCGAAGTTGAGGATGGTTTGACCATTTGATTAGAATACACATCATTTAAATCAAAATTTTGCTAATCACCATTGCACCTATCACGATTGTTAAGGGCTTAGTAGTGACATAGGCTCGATGTCTAAACTCAATTAATCGGATTTAGAAAATACTATGATGGGTGATTAACATATTTAAACACTACAAGCCTGACCTTAATTATGGGCACCTAATCTTTAAATGACCTATGCTTGCCTTAGGGGCATCCACTCACATAACTCTTAAATGAAGCGTCAATTGATTAATCGAGTATCCTATCCTCGGAATGATTAAAGTTTCAAGTTTCATCGAGCAACGGGGCAGTCACAATTTAATCTCAGATGATTAATAAAACAATATGATAAGTCCAATATGAACTCGAACTATTTTTAGAGATGTTCAAATTGATCTGGGGTCATGCCTTTAGCATTGTGAAATCTATTAATCATTATGAAGGATAAATTGAACTTATCATAATTTGTTACAAAATCAACCATAAAGATCTTCTGAGATTCAATAGAATCATAACATGGGGTTAGGTAGCTAAACCATCATCTACTCATGCAATTTAAATTCCTTGCAACATTATATATAAGCCCTGCAGGTACGAACCTTTCAAGTGGTGGAACGAGAAGACTCGCCAGGTACACTTTTACAGTTTACAGTACCATTTTACAGTACCATACAGTACCATTTTCTCTTTTACTTTTTGCACTGCACTTTTATGCTTATAAACTTGCATGTTAAATAATGATGTCACTCGACATGAAAACCAAAACTACTAGGATAGTCATGAAACAAAAAATAAACCTAAAAAAATCAATCAAGATAAAATTTACCGCCACAAAATTCAAAATATTTGACAACTCAAAATTTAATCACAAACGTCACAAAACAATAATTACAATAAAATTAAAACATCTCTATCGGATGATCGGGAATCACTCGGAGGAGGTAATCTGCGATTGCTAACGAGAATTCCTATTGTCTAAATGAAAGTATGGAACTCATTAAGTTAAGTTTAGTAAATTCATAGTTTAGTAAATTCATTTGCTCATTTGCACTAAGTGAATCTGATAGAAAATAGTGGTGTCAGAACAAAGGAACCGTAGGATCCTAACCGGTGTCACTCTAATCAACTTCAATATGCCTCATAACATTTGATGACCATAACCATAACCATAGGGACATCTAATTTTACATTATAATTTGACACATTTGAAAACTTAAACTCATCATGATAAGGAGCATGGAACTAGAATTGTTGGCAGCACGACCATCTTCAACAGCAAGAGGATCTACAACAGCATATCTTTCCTTAGAACTAAATAACCAAGTCATAGGATTCTAGATTGTCTGCCTAGTGCAACATAAATCCTCAACTCATCTTTAGGCCTTTGTATAGCTCTGTTGTCTCTAACTCGTCTTAGGATTCTGAGGTTGTCATTTATTACAACCTAAATTCTCATATCTTCCAAGCTATTCTTGTTATCCTTGAAGCCCAAACAAATAAAATCAATAGGATGAAACATTTAAATATATTCTCCTCAAAATTGAAGCCAACAATAGGATAGACTAGGAATTCATCAAGGTTCTCCTCTGGATCTATGACATCCCATAGTTCTTCCTCTTTTGAATTCTACAATAAATGTTCTAAATTGAACCATTCCTCTTTTACACCTCTTTGTCCGACCTCATTGAAAAGTCCTATCCTTTTGAACTCCTTGAAGATAATATTTCTTGATTTTTATTAAGAGTTTTCTTAAGTGGTTTTCTTAAGTGACAAGAGTTTTCTTAAGTGACTTCGATCATTTAAGATGTAAATAACTATAGGGGCTTGACCTTATAGGAAGTTTTTCCGAACCTAGCTTAACTTAAATTGTATTTAATTTTTACGTATTAAATAGAGAACTTGTTGGCTTATAAATAAAATGGTTTTGCAGACCAAATAGATGTTATATATTTCATAGTTTATTTGATCGAGTCTCACCCTCAAGTCTTGTGTTTATCTTTCGGGGTAGATACATGGTTTGAGTTATTGTACTCTTTCATTTAAACTATGAAAGATATAGGATCAGTTTGATTTCTTATTTAGTTTGATTTCTGATTTCTTATTTTTCTAAACTTATATATATGTAAATTAAAATGCTTTTCCAAAGCGGGCAACGAGATTTCAATTCTAGTGATCGACAGCTTCCAATGGTCAACTCTACACCCAAAATAGTGCCGACACTCACCTTAGGTTCTGAGGTTGTCATTCTTTACTACATAAATCCTCTTATCTTCCATACTATTTTTATGATTGCATCATGCAAATGTAAGACCTAAATAATATAATTTGTTTGATGAAACAATTAATAATGTTTCCTCAAAATTGATGACAAACCATAGGATAGCTTTGGAAGTCAACAAGGTTCTCCTCAGGATTTGTGACATCCCCCTAGTTCTCTTCATTTGGATTCTATAATAAATGTTCCAAATTTTTATATTTTCTAGTTTGACATTGCTTTATCCAACCTTAAAAATTCTTGAACATTAAAATTCTTGATGCAAAATTTCTCTAATATAAATTCAAAGTTTTCTTAGGCAATTTTGATTGGTTAAGATGTAATTAAGTAAGGGGGCTTGCTCTTATAGGTAACTTTAAAACTCAGTTTAATATAAACCCTATCCAATCTTTCATATTAGAAATCGAACTTTTTTGGTTAACATAAATGTTTCGCAGACTAAAATGTATGTCATAAATTCTTTAGTTTATTTAATTGAGGCTCATTATCAAGTAATGTGTATATTCCTTGGGATAGATACATCGCTTGTGGTATTGTGCTCGTTTATATATATATATATATATA
>NW_018226238.1:168880-203773 GCF_001263595.1 Phalaenopsis equestris | reverse complement strand
TATAAATATATATATATATATATATATATATTAATTTAAATATTACTTTTCAATTTGGTGACCAATAGAGAGGGAGAGGGAAAGGGAGAGTGAGATGGGATGTTTTTTTTCCACGAGTGTGGTAACTGGGCATGAAATTTTGAAGAATCATATAACTTCCTAAGGAAAAAAAATATTACTATAAAAAATGGGTCTTGCCACCCGAATGAAGAATTTCATTGTCAGTCCATGGATTTAGTTTTTTTTTCTTATCATATCAGTGTTATATACATTTTATTTTAATTTTTGGGTCTCGTTTCCTACAAAGGAAAGCCCTCATAGTTTATTTCATCTCCAATGTTATGAGCCCTAAGAGGAACTCTCAATTAATGTAAAGAATAAAACTGTCAGAGAGCAGATTTTATAGATATGTAGCAGATCCAAATTGGAAGAAATATGCTCAGAAGAATGAAACTTACATTCTGATGATAATGTATCATGGGAAAGACCTGAATGTAGGTATTCGATCATCTAAAGGAGAGGGTATATACCCTAAAAGTGATGTCTGAAGAGTTTGAAAATTGATGATAATGAGTTTGAATTGTATTGGTGAAGCCAACGCTAATATCCAATTTGAATTATATAATTAATTAAAAATTGTAAGCTAAGGGTAGAGTTAAGTAAGGAAGATTTATAGATGATAAGTGAAACCTTAGACTCTTTAAGAAATTCTAAGGGGCAAGCCAACTAAAACTTTAGGAATAACATCCCTGATCAACTTTTCCATGGCTTTTCATCATCCCATGAATAATGGTATTTATTAACCTAAAAAAAACATAACTAAGAATACTCTTTAAATGTAATCACATGAAGGATTTGTAGATTTAAAGTTGTTTGAAATATCTTTGTCAGTAACCATGAGTTATGTCGTTCTAAGGTGCTCCCTCAAGTTTTAGGTGGTAGGATTATTGTTTTGTTTGTCTTAGTCCTTAGCACTAACAAGGGTAACTATCAAATTAACCAAGTTTTCTATACTCAAACTAACTTTTGGTGAGTGTATGATCCTTGATTTGGTGTATAAGTTAACTAATATATGGTTCATGATCTACTTAGGTTCTGTTGTCATTTTTTATCTTTATTTACTTTAAAGATTATTTGAGATTAAATATTTAATTCATGTTTTGTTCCAGTTTCACGGTTTTTCGGTCATTGTGAGAGATCAGAGTTTGCTTAAGTTCTGGGTTTAATTTTTTATATTTGATTATTTTTTGGTGAAAACCATCTCGTCAAAAGTTTTCATCCTTCCTTTCCTCTTAAACATATATTTTTATAATTTTATTTAAAAACTACACATCAAAAGAAATATTAAATAACTGATAAATAAAACAAATAATAATTATTTAGCCTTTCATTAGACTTGAGTTAAGATCAAGCTAAGGTAAGCTAGATTTTCAGTTTGGGTCAGCTTAAAGTTGAACTCAGAGGGTTTTGACCCAGGTTTGACCTGGGCCGACCTAGGTTGACTCGAGTGGACCTATATTGTCCTTTGTTTAGGTTAGGTTGACTTGGGTAAACCTAAGATTGTCTTTGATTGACATGTGTTGACCTAAGGTTGAATTGGGTTGACTTGGGACAGGTGTGATGTGGGTTTTGTCAGGTCAAACCTGGATTTGGTCTAGTCATACCTCGGTTAGGATAGGTCAGAGCTGAGTTGGGTTAGGTCATACAAGTCATACATTAGTTGGATCAAGTTAGACAAGGGTTAGTCAGTTCTGGGTTGGGTCAGATCCGATCTGGGTAGAGTTGAGTTGAACCTCAGTTGAATCAGATTAAACCTAGTTTGGGTTTTAGGATTGGTTTAGGTTTAAGGATAATGTTAATTTAGGTTTGTTTTAGGTTTTGGTTTGGGTTAAGGATAAATATTATGCTCGGGCTTGGGTTTAGGTTATGTTATGGTTTAGTTTTGGGTTTGGGATTAAGTTAGGTTAGAATCTTTGTTTAACTTTAAGTAAGGGTTGGAGTTTAGGTTTTAGTTAGGGTTTCAATTAAGCCTAATATATGCTTTTGTTAGGGATTGGGTTAGGATTGAAACTACTTTTGGGTTAGGGATGAGGCCAAGTGGGTTAGGATTAGGTTGGATTCAAGTTTATTTGAGTCAAGGCTAAACCAAAACATAATCTAAGTCTTTTGAATGGGTTAAATTAATCTAAATGAACTTGGAAAAAATTCTTTAAATTAAAAGAGGAGGGAAGAAAGGACTTATCAGATAGAAGGCTAACCAAAGGAGGAGGATGAGGAGGCTCGTTAGAGTACTTGTTCCTTCTTCTTCCTTGAAGTAGTGAAAAATGTAGAGTGTGAGATTCTGCATCTGTGTCCAAGTGCCTCATGGAAAATGTCAGAGCTGCCAATTTATAAGCTAGGAAAGCAGTGGCTGGGGCCTCCTTATCCAACAATTTAAGTTGACATTTCACGGTCGGGACTAATCTGGCAATTGGAAGTGCCAAGGAACCTCGCTAACAAAACGGTGTGATGGTTTGTGCACTGATAGGTGGACAAGTGCTGAGATCTATTTTAAGGCACTGGGACTGATCACATAAAGTGATCACTCCAAGTATACCCGGGAGTGGTCATGCTCAAGGTTGGAATGGCCTCACTAAGATACTTTTGGGCATGGTCATGCCATGACTAAGTGTGACCACGCCAAGGTATTACTAGGCATTGTCACGCCTAGACCTAGCATGAGATAAGAAATGGGCCTGTGCCGGTTTTGTCCAATTTGGCTACGACGAAGTAAGGGGTGATGCTCTTACAATTCCTATGTGAAAATAAAAAAGAGGCCAACATGTAGATGAGAGGAAATGATTGTGATTGGTGAGACTTGTCCAATATATGTAGCAAAGAACTTGATGGAATAGTTTTGAGAGAAATTGAGAAAAAAGTATTAAAATTTTAAAGAAAATTTTGAATTTGGGATAGTTATGGAGTTTGGAGGCCAAATTGTAACCATAGCTTATCAAAAAAGGAAAAAATTCAAGAAATTCATCAATAAAATTGGTTTAGGCTTTTAATTCGAAAAGATAAGGTTAAGGGTGGTTATAGCCTAAAAATTGAACTTGACATATTTTCCTCTAGCAAAAAGAAAACACACAAGTGATGTTGGTTTGGTCATGATGGGCCCTATCATAGAATATTTGAAGCCATGGTGTGGGCCCCTCCCTAGAAGATAAAACTTTGGTGGATTTTAGAGGAAAGATTTTAATGTGTTTGGTTTTATTAAACTTAGTATTTTTAGCTCATATTTATTTTACTTAACGTTTGATTTTAATTTGACTTCATATTGAGTGAATTATCATATGAATATTTTTATTACCAAAATTATTGTAGCTTTAAAAGTCTTCTAAATGAAATCCGATTTGGGCATGGAGGGTTTGATTTACAAGTTTTCAATGATTCATATGCACCTATTCAGTTTGTTTAAAAAATTAAGGTTTCAATGAAAATTTTTATGTGAAACCATTTTTCATGCATGAAATCTCAAAATAAAAACTTACTTAAAAAGAGTGCATGGTCATCATCAAATTGCTTTTCATGTTTTTTATATGTGATAATGAATATCATGAAAATTATGGATTGAGATTGTGATTATTGTATTGATCCATGGAGAAAAAAATTATGGAAATATGATTAATATTCAAGCATGAAAACTGAGAAGTGAAAATTTTTACATAAAAATTATGCCATATAATTATCAAACCTATTTGCATAGTCCTTATATGTGATAGCGAACTTCATACATCTTCTAGAATGAAATATTAAGCTCTACAGTGATCTTTTGAGAAAATGATAATCTTTGTTTGTATCTTGGTGTAATCTGCTTTAAGTTCAATTTTAGGTTTTAGATGAAGTTCTTTATTTTAAGTTTTGTTTAGTCAGATTTTAATTTTAAATTAAATTAGGGTTGACTCAAGTCTTAGTTCATGTGGAGTTCAATCATATTTTATCAAGTTCAAATCCTAGTTATGGGAATAAGAAGAGGGAAGTCTTATGTTCTAATGAGATTTAATTGCCAAAAAAAGGGTTGGCCAGAAAGGTTAACATATATAATCTCAGTTATGTCAAGCTAATTGCACTGGTTATTTATATTTATTTCATTTCTTTTATCTTCATAATTATAGAACTTATCATTGTAATATCATTTCCCGCCTATCTGTGTACATGAACTTTTGTAAGCTTCTTCATATATGTATTTTAGGGAGGAGCATTATTTGGCCCCGATTATATTGATCTCAAATAGAGGTTACAGAAGGGGAGGGGAGGTGGATCCCCAAATCTAAGAAACAAAAAAAAATACATAGAGTTCCTAGGAGTTCCTCCTCTCATATTACCACTCAACTCAAAAAAAAGAACGAAACCAAAACATACAAGTAAACACAAAACAAAACCGAAGTATACAAAAATAAAATCAATGATAATAACCCAATCTTATTGTGTAGAAGAAATAAAAAACAACCAAAAAGCCAAGCAAAGCTGCTCAGTAGGTGCTGAAGAAGGCCCTTCAAATCCATAGCAGCCATCAAAAGTAGAAGTAGTGCAATGAACAACAAAGTATTCATCCAAATAAATCTTTCAGAAGCAACCTAAAGAACAATCATCTCAAGAAAACAAGCACACCATTCAACAGTAACCAAGTGCCAGCTTGTAATAAAACTAGAAGAAGGATATGAAAGGTGATAGAGTAAAGGTAAAGCAAACATCAGATGGTACACGAAATTGATAGAAGAAGCAATAATGATCATAAGAAAATCAAAATAAACTGCAAAAAAACAAAACAAACTAACTCCTAATGTAATTAGCATCCAACTTATCACCCATAATAAGGGTATTAGGATAGAAGGCAGGTTTAATGCCAACACAAACTCCAGCGGCTCCCTACTTAGACAACTAATCAGCGGGGGAGTTACCCTCCAAGAAAATAAAACTGAATTGAATCATAAGTTGATGAGTGTTGATAATGACCCTTATATGGTTCACTAAGAAGGTAAAACCAAACATGTTTAGTTGCCTTAGTGAAGATGTGAAAAAGAGAATGTGAATCAGTTTCAGGAATAACATTCCTAAAATGAAAAGAGACGGAGACCTTTAAATCAAGCAGGATAGCACAACCCTCAGCTTCAAGAGAAGAAGAAGCGGCCACCGGTGAGGCAAAGTAAATAAGACATTTCCCCATATCATCTCTATAAAGACCACCAGCCCCAGCAGTACTAGAAATCTAACTCCCATCAAGTTTAACCCCAGCTAGCAAAGAGGGGTTGCCAACTTACCAAGATCGGTCTCCTACCCCTCTCAAGCAAAGGAAAAGTGAAACCACTTATCAAACATCTACAATCTTTAAAAAAGTTTGCAAGAATAAATGAAATGGTAGTAGAGAAGGTAGAGGGGAAGCATCATATTTGGAACTGTTTCTAGCAGACCAAATGAACCACAACACAATAATGGGAAAATAGTGTAGTTTTTTTTTATCAATATAATATGCAACCTTCCAAAACCAGAAAAAATGTTGCACACCTAACAATCTTTGTCCAAAATTTTCTAGCAAAACAACATTCATGATAAAGATGAGAATTAGTTTCTATAGCACTTTTACAAATATAGTAAATACAGGCCAATCTCAGCCCTTTCAACTCGAGAATGTCATCTAGAGGTAATATATAGAATTAGTTTCTGTAGCACTTAAACTTAAGTAGGAGCTTGTACATATTAATGTAAATTATTTGCTGAAGAGTTTTAAAGCCAAGTCCTCCTGAGAGATGAGGTTTACTTGATTTTTTTCAACCAGTCCAAATTTTGCTAGTTACATTAGTAGAAAAAAGAAACTTATTAAAGAGTATTTTAAGTGTTTTTTTAGTACCCTTTTTAATCTTAAGGACCTACATAGCATGCAAAGGAATGCTAAGGAGAACATATTTCATCAAGAATAGTCTACCACCATTAGATAAAAAGATATTCTCCACTCATTAAGTTTGGATTTGACTTGATCCACCAAATCTTCCATTTGAATTAGCTTCCCCCTCCACCTAAGAATATTAACCCAAAGGTATTTAATGGGAATATGTGCTACTTGGAAACCAATGAAGGTAGTGGCCCAATTAGCAATATTACTTTGAACGGATTTTTGAAAGTATAAAGAACATTTAGCTTTGTCGAATGGTAAAGTAGAAGTGCATCTGAAAATCATTAAGTAATTGCATAATAATCTTTATAGCATACTTACTAGCATTGGAAAAGAGAATAGCATCATTGGCATAAGCAAGTGGCTAACCAAAATTTTAGATTTATGGGAAAATTAGATATGAGGGTGTTGTATATGCAAACATTTTACTATCCTATAGAGATAATCAGAAGTAATATTAGAAATAGTGTGGGAAAGAGGGTCTTCCTTCTTGATGCCTCTCTGTACAGAAAAAAAAACCATACGCTTTGCCATTAACTTAGACACTATAATGATTATTTTACAACCATCATTTAATAATTACGTAGGTGTCATGATGTAACCCCTTATCTTGCAAAATTTTAAGAATGAAATCCCAGCTAATAGTGTCAAATTCCATCTTTATGTCATGTATAAGAACCATATTTCCTCCCCTACATTTTTTATCTAAATCCTCAATCATCTCCTGGGCAAGTAATATGTTATCAATAATCTCTGCCTTTAATAAAAACAAATTGTTAAGAAGAAATAATGGTGGATAATTGTGGTTGTAGTCTATTCATTATAAGCTTTCTTAGAACTTTAGAGATAACAGAAGTAAGGGATATGGGCCGAAATTTATCCCAAATGATCCTATCATTGCTCTTAGGAATAAGCACAATTAATGTTGAGCTGAGGTATTTACCTGGATTCTTACCAAGGAAAAAACTTTGTATAACAAGGGTAACCTATTTCTTAATGATGTTCTTACAATGAACATATAAAGTAGAAGAAAACCCATCCATGCCAAGAGCTTTATTAGGATTATTTAATTGAAAGGAAGAGATAATTTCCTTTTTAGTAGTAACTTGAGGTAGTGAAATGGCTTTTACATTATCTCTTTCTCCAGCAAAAAATTCAGGATCAACCAAATTCACCTATAAACTATAATGAAACAGTTCACTAAAATGATGCACAACACTGTTACCAATATCTTCAGCATTAATAAAAATATCTCCAGTGGAATTTCTAATCTTTATGATATTATTTATATTTCTCTAAGCTTAAGGGTTGCATGAAAGTATTTAGTATTTCTATCTCCAGTAGTAAAGTAGACATCAATAACCTTTTGTTGTAAAAAGCCCTCCTCCAAAGAGATTGCATCCAAATGTGCTAAGTGAGCACATTTATTTATATCCTTAACAAGAGGCATCTCCTGCTTCCCTTACACCGTCAAAGGGTTTTTGAGTTTTATGATGTCTTCTTCTAACATTTTCAAGCTAGTTTTCTTTTTTATTTTTCAAATTTCTTTTGTTTCATGCCATTTTTTTGCTTTTCAACTTTGGTTAATGTTCACTTCAACTAATTTGTTATTTCATTTTCCTTACCTTTGCGATGGTGTCTTCAGTTGTTGTCTGAGATCTAATTGGTCAAACCATCCATCTTAGAGGTGCTTAAAAGAAAAAATGAAGGCCGTGGACAATCACTTAAGGCAGATGCTGCACAACCTTTCTTTCCTCAACAATATCATGAAAAATTTTGTACTTGGGGAATCTTTTGTATTTATTAAATAACTAGCTAGAATGAATAAGAAGCCTACTTTGTGCTTATTTAAACAGAAATCTCAAATACTTGCTAATCCTTTTAATTTACCCTGGTGGGCAAATTTACCTATTCACATGCCAAAATGGAGAATATTGGAATATTCTTTGTTGATTTGAAATTAAAGTGTGAATGAAACATTAGTTTAATTGATGGGAGGCATATAATGATTAAAATTTAGAAGGAGATTGACTATGGACTAATAATTTCTAGGAAAATATTATATTGAAAGAGCAATAATGATAGAACTTACATGGACAGTTTATTTTAACCCGCATGAAGAACATCTTATTGTTCCCATATGGTTAAATTTCTTTGCTTAAAGCTTCACTATTTCATAAACTTGTTATTTTCCTTGGGAGCTAAAAATGAAAGTTGATATGGCCACTCACTCTCAAGCAAAAAAAGAATATGGAAGGCTTGAGCTGTGAGTTTTATATTCATTTGAAATTTAGTGCAAAATCAACCTTAACATGAATAAATTTGTAAGAGACATTATAGTGGATAGAGCAAGAGAACCTTTAAAAATCATTTTATATTTATCAGATATGCTAACTTGAATGTTGGAGATATCCACAACATCCAAAGAGGAGATCAATTAAGACAACACAATCATATTCCAACCATTTTGGTCCCTTAAATCTCTAACAGTTAGGCAATGATACAATTTACCGTAAAATAAAAGAGAAAATGGTCACCATGAGGTGTATTCATCATACTAGAAAGTTAGATCTCCTAAACCCAAATCCAAATAGATCATGTTTTCAAAAGTATTTTGCATCCCTATCATCTACTTCCAAATAGCTAAATCACTTAGCTGAATTTGATAACTACAAGGGTGTGAGACAGCACGGTATTTTCCCACATGTAGTCATTGCGAAGAGAGTATTTCTCTCTGAATCTAATCCAAAGTTTAATTGCATTAATCTACAAAATTTCTTGAAAGGTTTTGAGCCCCAATCTCCCAAGATTTAGTTGCATACAAATTTAGTTCCAGCAAATCCAATGAATCTAGGATGAGAGTGCACTCCTTAAAAATCTATTAAAATATTTTCTAAGACTCTTAACAACTGAAATAGGCATCATGAACAACTAAGAATGTTCAAGATTTTTTTTAGCGATTATTCTGAATTGGCTGTACAAATTTTTCAGCATTGATTTGGCTTGAAGTTGTTGCATGTTCTTTGAATTTTCTCATTCTGAGCTCAATAATGGCTTCAACAAGTCGATTGAATGTGCCTTGTTACAGGGATGGTGTCTCTGTTAATGTTTTCGAATGACCTAATGTTCCATTTCCTAATTTATTCAAATATCAAACGAAAGAAAATTCTCCTAACGATCTTTTTAAGAAACCAACAAAAAAGAATGGTAAACCGGCCATTCTTTTTCAAGAAATGGAAACTAACATTCTTATAGAACCCTTAAATTTTACCTTGATTGGTAAATTTGCTTTGGCGCATCCGAGATTTGAAATTATTCAAAAGTTCTTTTTTGACCAAAAGCTGGTGGGTAAATGGAGTTTGGGTTATATTGATGGTCGTAATCTCATTATTAAATTACAAGAAGATGAGGATTACACTTCCTTATTTTAAGGGAAATTCATTACTATCAACAAATGTTTTATGAAATTTCTGAAATGGACATTAAATTTTAATCCTTCTAAGGAATCACCTATTGTTCCAATTTGGATTCATTTACCAAAACTCAAACTTCATTTATTTCATCCACAATTATATTATTCAATAGGTTCTATATTTGATCATCTTTAGAGATGGATAGTGCAACATTACATTGTACTCGACCTTCAATGGCTAGGATATAAGTTGAAAGAGATGTTACAACTCAAATCCATGATTCTATATGGATTGTGGATGAGAATAGAGGGTATTGGTAAATTGAGGAAATTGAATTTGTGCCACCAAACTGTTGCAAATGTAAGATGTTTGGTTATGTTGTTTCTTCATGCTTGTCGACATAATTTTAGGGGGAAACTTGTCATGAGCCTTCACCTCACCATCTTTTCTTGGTAGACTTCCAAATTCTATTATACGTCTAATCATTTTTCCTCGAGACCTTCCATTTCCATAAGTTTGAGGTTAGCACTTCTTTGGTTGTTTTTTAATTGGCAAGGGCGAATTTGAGATACAGTATCTGGACTTCTAACAGTAGTACAGCCTCAGACCCGTAAACAAGTGCGTAGGGTGTACATTGTGTTAGAGTTCTGAATGTCATCCTATAGACCCACATAGCTTCTAACAATTTATCATGCCTTCCTCTTTTATTCTTGTTTAATGTCCTCGTTAAAATTTACACGAGCATTTTATTGAAGGCCTCTGCCAGGTCGTTTACCCTAGGTTAGTAAATTATAGAGTATCTCCAATCTATTCCATGTCACTTGACGAAGTTATTGATTTTAGTGCTTTTGAAAGCTTACCTATTATCTGAAATAAACCTTTGTGGCACACCAAAACGATAGACAATCTGACTCTTGAGGAATTAAAGAACAAGTTGTGTTGTAACCTCCCGTAACGACACTGTTTCGGTGCTGTAGGACAAGTAATACGTAGCTGCAAGAATAAATCTGTGTCCATTATAATATGGAGGATTTATTGGACCTACTATGTTCGTGCCCCAACACTTAAATGGCCACGAGGCAGTGGTTAGATGTAGCACATTAAGATGTCAGTGTAAGACCACCCCATGCACTTGGCAAAGGTGATACTTTCTGGTTATATCCATGCAATCAAATATCATTTTAGGCCAATAATATCTGAGTCTTTTAATCTTCATTTTCATCTATGACCCTAACTGGTGAGCTCCACACAATCCAGCGCGTACTTCTTTGATGATATTTTTTTCTTCAACTTTACTCATACATCACAACCACATTTAATCGATTGATCTCTTGTAGAGGACATCGCCCACTAGAGCATATGACATAGCCCTTCTCATGATGTGATATTCTTTGGGCTTGTCTTCTAGTAACTTTCCTATTTCCAAATATTCTATCAATGGATTGTGTCATTCTTCGTTAATGTCAGCAATTGCAATCGTCATCTCTTCATCTCTTCTGAGCTTCTATAAATTGTCGAGATCAATCTTTCAAAAAACCTGACATCATTGTATTATAATATTATTGAAATCCTCTAGTGGACACACCAGCTCCATAGCAAGTTTCTCTAGAGTGTCGGCATGCCCAAGGAATCTGGGATAGAGTCACACTAGGGATCTATTTCAGTAGCTTCATTGTGTACTGATGGTATTCTGCTAACCTTAGCTTTAAAATTTCATATTGTTCTATAATTTGTTAAACGATGAGCTGTGAGTTGTCATAAATGGCAATGTCTGCTCTATTCATTAAAATTCACCATTCCACCTGGTGATCAATGCTTCATATTCAGCTTCATTATTTTTCCTGGCTCTGCCAGGTAATAGAAGAATCTCAACATACCCTAATCTGGCATGATGAAAATCAAACCAATTCTTGCTTTGCCTGGTATAACTATCTGTGATCCTTTGTCCTTTCTGGCTGATGAAGCTCCATCAATGTACATTTCCTAACGTCTGGCACTGAACTATTCCACTTATAGTATCTACTTGCCTGGTAGATCATGGTTAAGAGGGGAACCAACTGGTAGTGGGTGTACTATATGAAAATTTGCTAAAATGTATCCCTTGATAGAACGACGGGGAACAAAATTTATATCAAATTGCAATAAAATCATCTACCGCCTTGCTAGATGTCTAGAAAGTGTTGTTGGGGTCATTATGTATTGCAATGGATTAACATTCAAAATAAGGGTTACCTTATGAGAAAACATGTATTGTATAAGCTTCTAGGTGGCAAAAATTAAAGCTAGTAAATGTTTCTTAATAGGCAGATACTTTACCTCCGTCGGTATTCGATAGTGACTCAATAAGTAGAGTGTGTTTTCCTTACCCTCCTTAATGATCTGAGCTAACAGGCCTATGAGAGAATCGTCTAAGGCCGCGGTAATAAGTATCAAAGGTCTTCTTAAGATATGGGCTACCAAAATAGGATGTGACATTAAATATTGCTTAATGAACAAAAGGCCCATTGACGTTTCTTATCCCAAATGAATTTGGCATCCTTTTTAATTAATGCCGAGAAAGGCTAACACCTACCTGAGAAATTAGAAATAAAGCGTTTTAGGTATGCCAATTTTCCTTAGAAGGAACGTAGTTGTTTCAAGGTTTTGGGACAAGGCATTTCTAAAATAACTTTAATCTTATCTTGGTCGATCTAGATTCCCCGATGACAAACAACGAACCCTAAAAACTTCCCAAATGTGACACTGAAGGCGTACTTTAAGAGATTCAACCTAAGATTATATTGTCGTAATCTCTTGAACATGATGCTCAAATCATACAAATGGTCTATTCTCTGTTTACTTTTGATTACCAAATCATACGTTGCTTTGGCGTTCTTCAACCTGAATGACATTATTATGTAGAAGAAAATCTCAATCGGCCTCTTGAAAGTTGTAAATGTTGCATCTTCAGAAGCCTTCTTAATTTGGTTCTATTCTAATGATCCCTCCATGAAATAGAAGATGTCAAGTGTTAAGGCAATGTCCACCATGAATTTTAGTATTGATAATGAAAGCTCATCTTTTGGACATGTTTTATTTAAATCCTTCAAGTCGACATAAACTCTAATTTGTCCATTCTTTTTCTTAACTGGCACAATGTTGGCTAACCATGTGGGGTATTGTTCTTCTCTCACAAAGTTAGCATCTATTAAATTCATTACCTGAGAAATGACTTGCTGCTATATCTCAAGACGCATCCTTTTGGGAGCTTGTTTAACTGGTCTAATATCTTTATCTACCCTGAGCTTATGAACTGAAGCTTTTGCTAATAGCCCTGACATTTTCTCGTAACTCCAGGCCAAACAATATTTAAATTCTGAAAACAACTTTATCAATTCTATCGATTCCTCCTCATTGTGTAGTGAAATTATGATGGTAGGTGGGGCTGCTCCTCAGTCTCGAGGTTGACTTCTTTAAATTCATCAACAAGTGATTTAATTTCTTCAAATTTTATGGAGCATCACCTATCAACTATTTTTCAGAGTCACCCTTCACATCGAGGCAATTCTCTTCCAATCTGTTAATAACAACCATGCAAAATTTTGAGTCATCGACTGGTCCTATCGCACTAAATTCATGACCTTCTTTTCAGTTAGGAGTTCAACTTTTAACATTCCATAAGTTCTCAAAAAGTTGTAGCTCAACCTTTAGCATTTGATTTGGCACATATCCCTGTTGAATTATTTTTTGTACAAAAGGAGAAAAGTAACCAAAAGGTAATTCCATTAATTCATTAGAATCCTCTTCAAAATTTACGTGATTTTCAGAACTAGTAGAAGGGTAAGCATGGTAAAACTTGATCGGATTCAAACCAATGTTATGAACTTCCTTGACCTCTATACTCTCATTCTTTTAAAGGTGTATTAGAGTAATGGTTATGGCATGCTTGTAGTGGTTGATACGATCATACATCAACTTGAATTCACTTTTCTCCACATCTTCCAAGGAAATCTCAAACTGAAGCTTTTCTTTTTTGTCATCAATATTTCTTCATCAAAACTTTCTTCCACATCAAGGCTAATGGTTTGTCTAGTCCGTTATATAATCATATTGGTTCTTCCTTGTCCATGTCCCCAGCCTAGGTCTTGAGTGTGCAGTCTAAAAGAATCTCTACCAACTCGTTGTAAGGAATTAATAGTAGATCGTTTAAGTGGAGTTGAATGCCCTTGCTCTTGTGATTCTTCTGAATCTTTTGTTTCATTCATCACAACTTCATGGGTAAAGACGGTCTTCTTTAGAGGTGCGTGTTAGGCGGTGTCTTCGTGGATGCTCACTTCATGAAGTGAGAACAGTTGGAAATCTCCCTTGACATAATGTCTTGTACTTCTTTCGAATACTTGATGCATTGATGTAGAGATGATGGAACCAGGTTATGCTCTTGAATCTATGGTCGACCAAGTAAAGCATTGAAAGAGGTCTATATGTTGATGATATGAAATTTTACAGTTGTTACTAACTCCCTAACTTTCATTAACAATGTAATCAATCCAAAGGCCCTTTCTCCCTTCTGATTAAATCCTCTTAACATCATCTTATTGGTTATAAGCTCTTGAGCATTAATATCCAAGTATTTCAAAGTCTATAGACTCATTAATTTGAGTGACTCTCTTGGGTCTACTAAAACTTTGGACAACACAAATTTGTTGATATTAACAGAGATGTCGAGTTATCGGTTGTGGTCAGTGTTGCTGAGCAAAAAGTCTTCATCTGTGAAGGTTATTCCGGGTTTCTCCTTTAATGAACAAACTTCATCCAAGTTTGTGCTAGCCAACTAAGCTAAGAAAATCTCTAGATCAAGTAAAGCACTAACTAAAGACTCTCTCATCTCCATTGATAAGATCAGAGCGCCAAAGATGCTTAGTTTGGTTGGCAACTGATACACATAAAATATATAGTATTTTTAGACACATTTTTATACCTATTTTTGAGATATTACGCTTTAATGGAATGTATTTTTTATTTTTCTTACAGATACAAGTAAAAATGGAAAAAATGCTTAAACGAGTGAAAAAGGATCAAATTTTGAGCAAAAAGGTGAAGATTTGTGCAAAAGAGTTTTGGTGCCTAAGCACCAGATTCGACACTTATGTGCCGGTTAAACAGAGAAGGTCATGCCTAAGCTCCAAGACCCAGTGCTTAAGTGTCAGTGGCAGTTACTAGATGAGTAAATTCGGTTTTCACGAATTTTGAAGAGGTTTTTGAGGCACCCAATGGCTTATTAGGTGGTTTTAACCACCATGGACAAAAATTATCATGAATAGATGCGTCTCTTGGGCACATTCATTAAATCAAGACACATTTTGAAGAGATCCTAAGGTACCTTATAAAAAACTATGAAAGAAAGAAGAGATGGCTTAGAAAAGAGTACTGAAAATATTGGTAAGTATTGAAAGTTCTTTTCTGGGAAGTTAGTTCAAAGAGATTTTCAACATCCACTTTTTATTTAATTTATGCTTTTTGTTATTTTGTTTTGAGTGATTGTAAAAGAGAAGAGATTCAAAGGAACTTCAAGAGTTTGGTGGAGGACTTGAGATAAGTTTCTATCTTTTTTTTAGACTATTTTTGGTTTTAATTTGAGATAAATTGTGCCTTTTATTTCTTTTATTTTGTAAACTTATTTTTATATATGAAATCCGTATTTTGTCATAATCTTCTCATGAATTCTTAGTAGTCTTCTTTGTCCTTCTCCATACTTTGAGATATGATTTTGCAAAGAATTTATTTTATTTTATATGTTTTTAAATGCTAATAATTTGTGATGATTTTAACATCAATCTACATTTACTTTTCGATCTGGCAAATTGAAATGTTAAAACATGTTGAGAAACATATGTTCTGAAAAGGACTATGATTTTTACAATAGGAGGAGAATCACATTTGATTTCATGGGAGAGTATGTCATCCTTGGAATTGAGTGTAAATAAATACAGAAATATACTATGTTGGAAGCAGAATTGGAGATTTTAAGGTAATAGATTAAGATCCCCAATCTGGTCCAGTTGATTGGAAACTAATGCGAGATTGTTAGCCCTTAGGGAGGGAGTAGTGGGAGCTTTGAAGTCGCAGCTGGTATCCTCTAGCCTAACCATGGAATTAGGGACTAAACTCTTGATCATTCAAAGTTCTTTATAACATCTCTAGTAAGGGTAAAGAATATTATTGCTCCTATTTGGCACAACACAATTTGCATACTACCACAACAAAATTTCTATACTTATTACTGATTCATGATAAGAAGAAAGATATTTTCATATTAAATACTTTTCTTCTGCAAAAAATTAAGTTCTCTTTTTAGTTGTAACTATTTTGTTTGAATATCAAAAGTATTTAAAATTTAAATTCCTACAAAAATCATTTTTAGTTTAACTAATTATCTTTTTAAGAAAATAGAAAAACTTTGTAAAAACTGCGTATTGCATAATCTTCTCTGTGGGTTCGATATTCAGGTCTTAATTAAGAAGTCCTATATTACTTGATAACGATACGTATACTTGTGTAGTATCCCAATATAAATATATATAAATCAAAAAGTTAAATTCTTATTTTTCTTCAGAATCAAGTTTTTGGTTTTGTTGCAAAATAAGAAAATATAAGTGAAAAATACCATCAAAACTATTACTATACTGTGCATAAGCAATAAGTATCCAGGGATCAAGTTTTTGGTGTCGTTGTCGGGGAAGAAAACTAAGTAAATTTTTATTTTTAGAAAGTCTTATTTAAACTTTAAATATTGTATCTTATTTTTTATGTTTTATTTTATTTTATTTTATTTTATGTTATTGTATGCATAGTTCAGGTTCCGAAGAACTAGTGCCCTATGATTCTGAATTAGAAAGAACTATTAGAAAAATCAGAAAAACCAAAAAAATTAAAAATCATGAAAAAATCAAAAAATTATAGAAATAGCAAACGAAAATAATCAAAATGCTGAAATTCATCAAGAGTTTAGACCTTTAAGAGATTATGTCAACTCTATTGTAGATGAACTTCATTGTAGTATTCAAAAACCTAATGTAGTGACTAATTCATTTGAGCTTAAACCTGCTATTATCCAAATGATATCAAATAATCAGTTTGGGGGATCAGCAACTGAAGATCCAAATTTAAATCTTACCAATTTTTTAGAAATGTGTGCTACAATTAAATACGATGGTGATTCAGATAATGTCATAAGACTTAGGTTATTACCTTTCTCATTAAGGGATAAAGCTAAGATGTGGTTGAATTTGTTAGCACCTGGAACTATCGGAACTTGGGGTGATTTAACACAAAAACTCCTTGCTAAATATTTTCCACCCTAAAGAACTGCGAAACTTAAAAAATGATATTACATCTTTTAATCAGTTTGAAGGGGAATCTAATTATGAAGCATGGGAACGATTTGAAGAGCTCTTAAGAAAGTGTCCACACCACGTTATACCATAATGGTTAATGATTCAAACCTTTTATAATGGATTAATTGGTTATCTTAGATCTATTATCGATGCTGCTGCTGGTGATTCATTGATGTCAAAACCATTTCATGACAATTATGCTTTAATTGATGAGATGAGTACCAAAAATTTTCAATGGCCTTCTGAAAGGGTGAATCCAAAGAAAGTAGCCAATATTCATGAAACTGATACATTTACTATGATATAAAATCAAGTTGCTGCAATTTCAAGGATGTTAGACCAATTTGGAATGAATTTTTCTCAACCAATTTCCATGATTGAAGAGAATTCATTAGGTCAAATGGTAGATTCTCAAACAACATTAGAAACTTTGAATGTCATAAATAATAAGCAAAATAACCCATATTCCAATTATTATAACCCAGGTTGGAGGAACCTTCCCAACATTAATTAGAATAATAATTCGGGTGGTAATAATCAGCAATGGGGGAAAAACCAAGGAAACCCTTTGGGAAACAACAACAACCAAGGGAATAATAACTATAGATCCACTTATCCTCTAGGAATCAATAGTAATACACAATTTTAGGATAGGAAGTTGTCAATAGAATAAGTGGTGTTACAAATGGGTAATCAATTACAAAGTCAAGGAGCTACAATTAGAAATATAGAGAATTAACTTGGGCAAATTACAAGTTTATTAAGTAATAAATCCCAAGGAACATTTCTTAGTAATACTAAATAAAATCCAAAAGACCAGAATAAAGAGCAAGTTAAAGGCGTACAACTTAGAAGTGGAAGAGAGTTATTCAAAAAGAGATTGAAGTAGACAGAGAAGGGAGTTGAAGAATCAAAAGAGGACGCTCCGAAAGATTCTGAAAGACCTATTTCTCCATAAAAAATTGATTTAGAAAAACCATCAGCTCTATTTCCTCAGAGACTTTGACAACAAATGTTGGATAAGCAATTTTCAAAATTTTTGGAAATATTTATGAGGCTTACAATCAATATTCCATTTGCTGAAGCCTTAGAACAAATGCCAAGCTATGTAAAGTTTATGAAGAATATTTTCAACAAAAAAAGGAAGTTTGAAGATAGTGAGACTGCTACACTTAGTGAGGAGTGCAGGGAGTGCAGTGCTATAATTTAAATATAATTTAAAAGAAACTTCCTGTAAAGCTTAAAGATCCTGGTAGCATTATAATTCTATGTGCAATAGGAGACAGATTTAATGGGAAAGCCAAGCATTAATCTTATGTCATTATCAATATTTAAAAGATTGGGATTAGGAGAAATAACCCCTACTACAGTAACTCTGTAGTTAGCAAATCGTTCAATAACCTATCCTAAAGGAGTTGTAGAAGTTGTCCTAGTGAAAGTGGATCAATTTATCTTTTCTGTTGATTTCATTGTGCTAGATATGGAGGAAGATAAAGAGATACCTATCATTTTAGGGAGACCTTTCCTAGCCATAGGAAGAGTAATGATAGATGTATAGAAAGGGGAATTAACAATGTGCGTCAATGATCAAACTTTTACTTTTAACATTTCAAAATTAATGAAATACCATACAAAAGGTAAAGAAGATGAATGCTATGGAATGGATATTATAAGATATCTGTATGAATTCCATTTTAAGACTACTTATGAAGAAAAATCTAAAGAAAAAGATTTGGAACATGAGCAAGAAGAGGAATTAGATCAATGTGTAAACCTTTTTAAGGAAGATTCAAGTTATGTTCAAGAAAGTTTTGAAATTTTGGACACGATAGACAAAGATAAATCATTTTGTTCATGTATTGAAAAACCTCCAGAACTTAAGATGAAATTACTTCCTGAACATTTAAAATATGCATTTTTAGGAGATTCCTCTACTTTACCTGCTATAATTTCCTTGAAGTTAACAAGGGAAGAAGAAGAAAAGCTGATGAAAATTCTGAAAAGTTTTAAGAAAGCCTTTGGATAGACAATTGCTGATATTAAAGGAACCAGTCCTTCAATTCGTATGCATAGAATTAGTTTAGAAGAAAACTACAAACCTAGGGCTGATCCACAAAGGAGATTAAATCTTGTTATGAAAGTGGTTGTTAAGAAAGAAAATTTAAAGTGATTAGATGATGGAATTATCTACCCAATTTCAGATAGTGCATGGATTAGTCCAATTCACTGTGTTCCTAAGAAAGGAGGAGTAACTGTTACTGTGAATGAGCATAATGAGTTAATACCTACTAGACAAGTTGCAGGGTAACGAATATGCATTGATTATAGAAAATTAAAAGTTGCATCTAGGAGAGATCATTTTCCACTAACCTTTCTAGATCAAATGTTGAATAAACTAGCTTGGCATAAATACTTTTTTTCTGAATGGATATACCAGTTATCACCAAATTCAAATACCTCCCAAGGATCAAGAGAAAACAACATTTACTAGTCCTTATGATAGTTTTGCTTTTAGAAGAATGCCCTTTGATTTATGTAATGCCCCTGATACATTTCAAAAATGTATGATGACAATTTTTTGTGATTTAATTAAAAAAGGGATTGAAGTCTTTATGGATGACTTTTCAGTGTTTGGAACTTCATTTGACTTATATTTAGAAGATTTATCTAAATTTCTTAAGCACTGTGAAGAAACAAATTTAGTCCTTAACTGGGAAAAATGTCAATTTGTGATAGCAGGAGGAATTGTATTAGGTCATCAATATCAGAAAATGGTATGGAAGTATATCCTGCTAAAATTCAAGTGATAGCTAATTTACCTTATCCAACAAATCCTTATCCAACAAATGTAAGAATCCAACAAATGTAAGAGAAATTAGAAGTTTATTAGGACATGTTGGATTCTACAGGCGATATATTAAGAACTTTTATAAGATTGCTAATCCTTTATGTCGATTATTGGAAAAAGATGCAATTTTTAGTTTTGATGGGGAATGCCTAAAAGCTTTTAAGTTATTAAAAGAAAAACTAATCACTGCACCAATTTTAGTTTCACCAAATTGGGGAAATCCTTTTGAACTTATGTGTGATGCAAGTGATTATGCTATTGGAGCTGTTTTAAGATAAAGATATGATAAAATTTTCAAAGTTATTTACTATGCTAGTAAAACTCTTAATGAAACTCAAATTAATTATACAACAACTGAAAAAAGAGTTATTAGCAAAAGTACATGCCTTTGATAAATTTAGATCATATTTGATTGGAACTCATTTTATAATACATACAGATCATTCTGTTATTAAGTACTTAATGAAAAAAAAGGATAATAAACAGAGACTTATTAGATGGATTCTTCTCTTACAAGAATCTGATTTTGAAATAGTAGATCAAAAGGGAACTGAAAATCAAATTGCTGATCATTTGTCCATCATTGAATTAGAAAAACAACTCTATTTTGAAAAAGAAATTAATGAACATTTTCCAGATGAAAAATTGTTCACTATAAATGAGGATGAAAAATTGTTCACGAAAAATTGTTCACTATAAATGAGTGGCATGTCCGTGGTATACTGACATTGTGAACTATATATTCTTAATGATCTTAAACCCTATGGAATGACATACCAATAAATGAGAAAATTAATTTCTGAAGCTAAAACTTATTTTTGAGATGACCCATATATATATATACAAGGAAAGCATCTGATCATTCGAAGATGTGTACCATTAGAAGAAACTTATGAAATTATCCAAAAATGAAATTATCCAAAAATTATCCAAAAATTTCATAATTTTGATTTTTGGAGACATTTTGGTGTTGATAAAATAGCATATAAAATTCAGCAACCTGGATTTTATTCGCCTACAATTTTTAGAGATGTTAATGCTTATATCAAAACTTATGATAGATGTCAAAGAGTAGGAAATATTTCCAATAGAAATGAGATGCCCCTCAATTTTATGCTAGAAGTTCAAATATTTGATGTTTGGGGATTAGATTTCATGGGACCATTGATACCATCTTTCAATAATTTATATATTCTATTAGCAGTGGACTATGTATCCAAATGGATAGAAGCTATTGCTTTACCTCGATGTGATGCTTAAAGTGTTACAAAATTTTTGAAAACTAACTTATTTTGTAGATTTAGGATGCCGAGAGTTATCATTACTGATGGGGGAAGTCATTTCAAAAATTTCATTAAAGTTCACTTAAAACAAGAAGTTATTAAGAAAATATCATATAAATCATAGATTGCTACTGAAGTTCATCCTCAGACAAGTGGTTTGGCTGAATTATTCAATCAAGAAATTAAAAGAATTATGGAAAAATCTGTGAATCCAACAAAAAAGGATTGGTCAATCAAACATGACTATGTTTTATGGGCTTATAGGACGGCATATAGAACTCCTATAGAAATGTCCCCATATAGGCTAATATTTAGGAAAGCTTGTCACTTACCAGTTGAACTTGAGCATAAAGCATATTGGGCTATTAAAGAGTTTAATTATAATTTAAAAGAGTGGTGAGAAAAGATTGTCACAATTAAATGAGCTTGAAGAGATAAGGAATGAATCTTATGATAGTGCTAAGATTTATGAAGAAAAGATGAAAATGTGGCATGATCGAAAGATTCTTACTAAAAATTTTCTGCTAGGGCAACAAGTTTTGTTATATAATGCAAGGTTAAGATTATTTCCAGGCAAACTTAAGTCCAAGTGGATGGGCCCACTTTTTGTGATAAAAGTTTATCCTTATGGAGCTGTGGATATTAATGATCCTAATTGTGAGAAAGTTTTTAAAGTGAATGAACATAGACTGAAACCTTATTATGTAGGAAATCAACATTAATATAATGATGGATTGATGTTGGGTAAACCAGAATGGGCATTGGTTATGTCGGGCTGACGACGTAAAACCAAGCGCTTTGTGGGAGACAACCCATAGTTTTTAGTGTGTTTTTGCTTTAATTGTTGTTTTGAGTCTGATTAAGAAATTTAGGGTAGTATTTTTGAATTTATTATGTGCTAGTGATGATTTTTAGACTTTTTTTAGTTACCTAGACATGTTAGAATGAGAATTTCAACGTTAAGTTGACTGGTGCAAAAATGTGCACTAGCGCTTAAGCGCCAGATCCAGCGTTTAAGCGCGACAGTTTAATCACATATGAAAATTTTGATTTCTAGAAGGTATAACTGCAATTTAGTTGCAATAAACGTGTCTTGGTAGTTTCTAGTCGTGCCTAGAAGTTATGAGGGGGAATTAGGCCTATAAATAGAAGGGGTTTGTGAAGGAATTTCACCTTGGATTATTTTTAGCCCTAAAAGTCTTAGAAAGAGAGAGATTCAGAGAAAATGTCTTCATGGGAGATGGATTTGAAGAAGAAGGAAAAGTTCATTAGTCAAAGTGCATAAGAGATGTATAACGGTTTCTTAGCCGTTAGTATTGAAGTGATATCTGAAAAGATTAATAAGATGAATAATACTATATATGTATTAGAGACTAAGGTGCTTCAATTACATGCTCATCTAGAACATATTGGGTGGCAACTTAAGATGCAATTCAGCCATACCAATTATGTAGAGGAAGCGGATAAGGCGATTTTCATTAAGCAAAAATGGATCGAAGATGATAGTATTAGTGTTCGTTGCCACCGTCTGTTTTATCAACTCTATATTCCTAGAGAGACTACTGAAAGACAAGAATTCGTTCCTTCTAATGAAGAGTGGCATTAAGTTAAGTGTTAGGAATTGTGTATTTGAAGTTATGTTTTTAAGTGTGTTAGTGTTTATGTCTTATGTTTAGTGTTTGTGTCAATTATGTGTTTAATTGTAAAATATGTGTTAAGTGTTTTGTACTTAGAAAAATTTTCTCATCCAAGACTATTTGGATAGAGAACTAAGTGTTAAATGGGTTTTATACTCATTTGTAAATTGATATAAGTTTGTTTTTGTGAATATTTGTGTTATTTTTAGCCTCAAATTGAAATAATTATTAAAGAAAATTTTGAGATAATGGAGAGTTATTAGGAAGTAAAAATAGCCATTTAAGTGTTATGAGATCATTTAAGGGTAGTTTAATTAGGCTAATAGTGCATTTTACTTAAAATTAAAAGTTTTGAAAATTGTGCATTGGCGCCTAAGCGCCACTTACCCATGCTTAAGCGCCGGTTCACTAAAACCAGTTCGAGAAAGGTTAAAAGGTGAATTTTAAGCCCCAAAATACCATTTTTTACACAACCAATTGTCTTCCCCAACTCAAAATCACAATTTTAAGGGTTAGGGCAAGTGGAAATTGAAGATTTCTTGGTTGAATCGAGTGAGATTTGCTAGATTCAAATTCCTTAAGCTAAGAGCTTTACTTCTATGCAAAAATTTTGGATTTTCACCATATATTTTGAGCACATTTTGAAGATTTTAAAAATTTACTATTCACGGTAAAAAGTGAAGAAAAATCTATAGAAATTTCTTGGGAAGTTTATTTAGTGCTTTTGGAAGTTTAGTTTAGTGATTTAAACTTGATTTTTAAAGTTATTTTTAAAATTTATCAGATTTGTAGAATAACACCAAGAATGAAAAGGAGTAGAGGAAAGAGCCCATTCAATTCGAGCAAGTTTGTCAGTTCGAAAGCTTAGGATTGATTTAGTGACGCTCTGCAGTCACGAAAATTGATTCAGGAGCGATGTTTCAAGAGGCCGGGTGGAAAGGTAGAAGACTGATAGTCCGCCAACACTGGAATAGTTTTGTTGTTTCTCTGTCATCAGAGTGATTTTTGTTGTGAGGGAGTTTTATGCAAATCTCTCAGAGGCTGAAGATGATCGATTTATGGTTAGAGGAAGGTTGGTACCTTTTACTCCATAGGTAATCAACTTGTTTTACCATTTACCACCTGAGACTTTATGTTTTTATGCAAATTATAGTCCTAGTGAAGCGGAGTTAAATGAGATCATTTCATATTTGACTATTGGGAGAGGACTTTGGAAGATAACTAATGAGAGGAGAGTAAATTTCCCAACTTCAAAGTTATGTGCACCTTTAAAGGCTTGGCACTATTTCATTTTTGCTCGTCTACTTCCGACCAATCATCTTAGTGAAGTAACCAGAGAAAGAGCTACGTTGAACTATTGTATTCAGGAGGGAAAGCTCATCAACATAGGGGCTTTGATCTATCACACTATCATCAGTTCAGCTGCTACTGCAAATATTGTAGGTATGGGATTTGCTTCCTTAATATTTGCTTCCTTAGGGATTTGCTTCCTTAATATTTTCATTATGCGAGCAGGCTAGAGTGAAGTATGATAGTTGGGAGGAAGTTTTGTTACCTCTATAGCCGATTACAAAGGTGAATGTGAAGACTTATTCTGAGCATTCAATTTTTGGCTAGAGAGGAGGATTTTCCAGAAGTTATGGGTTAGAGACGTCTGCTGCGCCTACCTCTGCTGCATCTTCATCACGACCATCTACTTCTCATGCTTCTACATCAGGAGGTGATACCAAGATACCTCTATAGCTGATTACGAAGGTGAATGTGAAGACTTATTCTAAGCATTAAATTTTTGGCTGGAGAGGAGGATTTTCCAGAAGTTATGGGTTAGAGACGTCTGTTGCGTCTACCTCTGCTGCATCTTCATCATGACCATCTACTTCTCGTGCTTCTACATCTAGAGGTGATACCAAGAGTCAAGATGAGTTATTGTAGAAGATGATGGATAATATCCATTTTATAGCTGATAAGGTATAAAATTTAGAGTGTTTTACAGATGATACTAATAGATATAATAGAGGAAGAGTGATTATGAAGAGAAATACCACTCATCTTTGGAAAGCCTGATTAGAGGTGAACCGGGAGTGCAATTTCCTCCATATCCTTGATATCCTGATTATGAGCTGGCAGAAAAATGGTACAGCAATGATTCTAGAGATTTTGAGGATGAAGAGTAGAGCTGAGAGATTTATTTTATGGTTGTAATATGCTGTGAACTATGTGGTCTGAGCATGCTACATTTGCATATGTGTGTTGTTTTGGACTATGATTTATGTTGTGTTTTGAATTTTTTATGTTCTGTTATTGTTACAATTATTGTGTTAGATAGTATTTCATTTTTAAATTTTAGGGTAGTAGCTGTTGTTTTGTGTTTAATACTGTGATTTAGTTAGTTTAGACCTTAACTTAATTTCATATATGTTATAAACTAGAAAATCTTGCTAGCTTAGATCTTAAACATGAAATAAAGAAACTGCTGCCTTATATTTTTTTTATCATGTTAGTGTGGTGTTTGCTTTTATACCCACTGTTTAGAAGTCAATTGAATCTCTACGTGTTAAAGTAAAATAAAATGTTGGAAAAATTGTAAATAAAATGTTAGAAAAATTGTTCAAAAATTAATTTTTACTCCTGTCTTTAGTTTTATACTTATATAATTAGGATGTTAAAATTCATGTTAGCATGTTATTTTTAAATTTTCATTACTGTTTATATATATCTAATGTTAAACTATTTAATCTGTTAAAAATTTAAGTTTAGGGGGGATGAAAAATATTTTCAAAACTTGAATTTTATTTGTTCTCAAATGTACTACAAGTGAATTTGATTTTATATATGAAGTTATATTAGGGAAGTAAAATTTGATTTTAGAAATGAGTAAGAAAATTTAGTTAAAATTTTAAGTAATGAAGAAAAACTTTAAATTAAAAATTTTTAGTATAGAAAATGATTAATATAAGTGACTATCTTTATAAAGAAAAATTCTATTTTTAACAAATTTAGATAATTTAGACTTTTATTTTTAACACTTAAATTTATTTTATTAAAATGATTTTCAAAGCTATTATTATATATATAAGTAAAAGTTTTATATCAAGGCTTTACTTTAGAAAGGGAGAAGTGGAATTCAAAATAATTAAAAGCCTACCCAGATATAGTAATTCTTGTCAAAAAAAGAAAAGAAAAAGGAAAGAAAAGAAAAAGAAAAGAAATGTAAGGAAGGAGAAGCTTGAGGATTAGTGTCTGATCAAAAATTGGTTTAGCATTTGATATTTTTAAAGTATAAGACTTGATAAAATCTTAAGCTTATAAATATAATATAGTAAGTAAAATTTTTTTTATAAGAATTTTTAAGTAGAGAATACAAAAGAACTAAAATCTAAATTTAGAGATCTTACAATATTTTTGAATTAGATAGAAACTCATATTTTCATAGTTCTTAACATTAAAAATTTTCAAACTTTAAGTTGGTCTCATTTACTAATTATTTTTCTAAATTGGACTACTATATTTCTAAGTCTAAATTTTAGTAACTCCTAAAGAAACTCATATACATATCATACAGATTTGGTTTTTAAAGATTGAAGTGTCACTTGAGGACAAGTAACATTTTAAGTTTGGGAGATTTTGATACACCTAAAATATATAATGTTTTAGACACATTATTATACCTATTTTTGAGATATTGAACTTTAATGGAAGGTATTTTTGGGTTTTTCTTGCAGATACAAGTAAAACTGAAAAAATGCTTAAGAGTGTGAAAAAGGATAAAATTTGGAGCAAAAATGTGAATAATTGTGCCAAAGAGTTCTAGCACCTAAGTGCCAAATCCGGCGCTTAAGCGCCGGTTAAATAGAGAAGGCCATGCCTAAGCAGCGAGACCCCGCACTTAAGCACCAGTAGCAGTTACTAGATGAGTAAAATTGGTTTTCACGAATTTTGAAGAGGTTTTTTAGGAACCCATTGGCTTAATAGATGGTTGTAACCACCATGGACAAAAATTATCATGAAAGGATGCATCTCTTAGCAACTAGATCGACTCAAGACACATTTTGAAGAGATCCCAAGGCACCTCTTGGAAAACTATAAAAGAAAGAAGAGAGGACCTAAGAAAGTCTTGAAAATATTGGCAAGTTTTGAAATTTGTTCACTGGGGAGTTAGTTAGGAGAGATTTTCATAAACCACTTTTTATTTACTTTATTCTTTTTGTTACTTTTTTTTAGTTTTTAGTGATTGTAAAAGGTAAAAGAGAAGAGATTCAAAAGAACTACAAGAGTTTGGTGGAGGACTTGTGATAAGTTTTTATTTTTTTGTTTTAGACAACTTTGGGTTTTAATCGAGACTTATTATTGGTTTAACAATGATTTCTTCTTTTAAACTAAAGTGTTATTTTGTTTTCTCCATGGGTTCTTAGTAGTTTTATTTATCTTTCTTCTTAAAATGATAAGTAAGTAAGTTTTGGATGGAAGTTGTGGAGAGTATTGATCTTTAATGTTGGAAGAAATTTTGATGATTTAAATCCATGCACTTCATTTACTTCTTGATTTGGCCAATCCAGATGTTAAAATTTGTTTTGAGAACATATAAGAACCAGGCTGGTATTTTCACAGTCAACAATTGGAAAGAATCACATGAGGTTGTATGAATGAGAATGTAGTTTATATGATTGAGTGAAAATAAATAAGGAAATATTCATTGATGGGTGTAGAGTTCGAGGACTTTAAAGTGAATTTTAAAGTGACAGGTTAAAGTCCCCAACTTGGTTTATTATTTTAGGTTCTGAAACGAGAATGTTATCCCCCAGGTGGAAGGAGCGAGGGAAATTTAGAGTGAGATCGAGTATCTTCCCTGCCTAGCCGGTCTTCAGAACTATTCAAATTTTAAATTAGCCAATGTTCTTTATAGAATCTCTTTTAAGGGTAAAGAACATTATTGCTCCTATTTGGCACAACACAACATGCATACTTCCACAAACTATACTTATTACTGATTCATGATAAGAAGAAAGATATTTTTGTATTAAATACTTTTCTTCTACAAAAACTTTAGTTATCTTTTTAAGTTTTTACTGTTTCATTAAAATATCAAAAATACCAAAAAATATTTACATTTGAAATTCTTGTAAAAACTGTTTTTAGTTCAAGTAATTATGTTTTTAAAAATAGAAAAACTTTCTAAAAAATGCATATTGCATAATCTTCTCTGTGGATTTGATATTCAAATCTTAATAAAAAAGTCTTATATTACTTGATAATGATACGTATACTTGCGTAGCATCCCAATATAAATATATATAAATTAAAAAGTTAAATTCTTATTTTTCTTTAGAATCAAGTTTTTGGTTTTGTTGCAAAATAAGGAAACATAAGTGAAAAATACCATCAAAACTATTGTTATACTGTGCATAAGCATTAAGTATTCAAGGATCAAGTTCTTGGCACCGTTGTCGGGGATTAAAATCTTCAAGTAGTGGTGTTGACTTCATGAATCCTTACATATACAAAAAATCAGGATCACTATACAATACAAGCAAAACTTATTTTAAGATTCCGAGGTTGCGTTCATCATGACCTAAATCCTCACATCTTCCAATCTATTTGTGTGATTATTTCACACGAATGTAAGCCCTAATTAATAAAACTGAAAGGATAAAACATTTAAATATTTCTCCTATAAATTGAAACCAAACCATAGGATTGCTTGGGAAGTCACCAAGGTTCTCCTCAAGATCTATGACATCCCTTAGTCTCTCTTCCTTTGGATTCCATAATATGTTCCAAATTTGAGTCATTCCCATTTCATACATCTTTGTCCCATCTCGTTGAAAAGTCCTAATCCTTTGAACTCCTTCAAGATAATTTCCCCTGATTTTTATCGAGAGTTTCTTTGGTGACTACGACTATCTTAGATGTAATTAACTATAGGGGCTTGTTGTTATAAGAAACATTCAAGAGCCTAGCTTAATATAAACCTTATTTAATTTTTTATATTAAATAGGGGAACTTGACGGCTTATAATAAAATGGTTTCACAAACTAAACAAATATCATACATTTCTTAGTTTA
Source organism: Phalaenopsis equestris (assembly GCF_001263595.1). Classification (NCBI taxonomy): domain Eukaryota; kingdom Viridiplantae; phylum Streptophyta; class Magnoliopsida; order Asparagales; family Orchidaceae; genus Phalaenopsis; species Phalaenopsis equestris. The sequence continues at coordinate 175,228 of NW_018226238.1, read as the reverse complement.
TTGGATTGATCCTCATTATCAATTCATGTGTTTAAATTTTAAGATTTTATCTTTTAGGATAGATACATAGCTTGAGGTGTAGTGCTCTTTCCAAGGTTCAATTCTTCATATGCTTTTAATGCCTATATTTGGTGATTTTGAATGATATTGCACATATATATATATATATATATAAACATATCCATCATATTGGCGGCTGGAGTTTTTAGTGCTCTGCTAGAGTTTCAGAAAGGATGATGGTTGGTGGCTGCTGGCTGCTGAGGATCTTTGAAGTGGTGGTTACCTTCCTGCTGGCTCTTATCTCTGGTGGTGGTGGAGCTTTCCTTGTGTTTATCTTTGGTTGTACTGTTTCATTGAGCCTCTCTCTAGCTGCTCCCTTGGTTGTGGGACTTTGTGCCTAATAGTGGAAGGGAGACTGCTTTTTATTTTAAGTTTGCCTAGGTTTTCTTGTGGCTCCTGGTGACTGCACTTTCTGACTGCTGCTGGGTAGGACTTTTACTATTCCTTTGAGTGGAGTTGTGTGTTGTCTCTCTGCCACTAGGAACCTTCTCTTATTTTTTTGTGCTGAAGCTACATTAATGGAGTTCAGTCCCATTAATGTGGAAGTTATTGCTCAGTTGGCCCAAGCCACTTATGCTAGAGTGGTTGGTAGAGGGCAAGCTTTGCCTAAAAGTTTTGACCATCTAGTTTTCCCTCAAGTTCTGCATGATGCTGCAGTTGGCAAGACTTCCTGGCAAGACTTCCTGTGGCAAGACTTCCTGCCCTTATATTTCTCCTATTGGAATCAAAGAGGGTGAACCTGCAGTTCTTCTTACCCCTGGGGAGATGCAAAATATGAATGAATCAATTAAGTTCACCTCGATAGGCAAGTTTCAGTTTGACCATCCAAAAATGGATTATTTTAGGAAATTTTTTGAGGAACTCCAACTCACTGGTGCTTGGCAGCTCGATTTAATGGAAGGAATACGTTTATTAATCAAAATGTCTAATGAGGAGGATTATGCTAAAGTTTTTGCCAAACAAACTCTCAAAACAAAATGTCTAATGAGGAGGATTATGCTAAAGTTTTTGCCAAACAAACTCTCTTAATTGCTGGAACCCCAATGAAATTATTAAAATGGACACCTGGATTTGATCCAAGCAAAGAACCCCCAATTGTACCAATTTGGTTTAAATTTCCTAACCTCCCTATTCAATATTACCATCAAAATGTTCTGTTCAACATTGGAAGGGTGCTTGGCTACCCTTTAAAAGTTGATGCCCCAACCTACATTTTGGCTAGACCAGCTGGTGAAAGAGTGCTGGTAGAAAGAGATATCACATTGCTTGAAATAAAGAGAGTTTGGATTGGAACCCCTGCGGAAGGGTTTTGACAAAGCATTATTATGGAGAAAAAACCACTATTCTGCCCTCAAAAACCACGAAAAAACCACTATTCTGCCCTCACTGCAGGATGTTTGGGCATAATATGGATAAATGCTATAGGCTGCATCCACCATCTAGAAAAAGAGCCCCTCAAGATATGCCTACTCAGGGAAGGTCTGTTGAAGCTTTGGGAAAACATAACAGAAGAGCTAATGAACAGGAAGTTTCCCAAGTCAGTCGTGAAACTGATGTGGAAGTCCGTCCTAAGCTACCAAGTATTCCGGAAGAGGTCACTGAAAGAAATACTTCTGCCATGAATGTTCAGAAACTGGTGGTGGAGGGCAGGCAAAGAGACATTGCAAGAACTAAAATTGATATCAGTCCCCACAAAGTTCAAAGTTCTACTATGGAATTTATAGCTGAGGTGCTTACTGATGAATGGCAAGTTCAAAGGAACAATAGGAAAAAGAAGGGGAAGATGGAACTGAAGCTGCTGCAGGAAGCTCCCTCCTTGGAAGGAACTAATCAGCTGATAGATTCCAATCAGAGAACCAGAAGGAAAGTGAGAACCCTTTCACAATGATTAAGTTTTTATTTTGGAACATTAGGGGTGTTGCACACCCTAACTCTCTCACACCCTAACTCTCTCACAAGGCTGGTACATCTTATGAAAACACATAAAATATCGTGCTTTGCTGTTTTGAAACCCATGGACATGGTTTCTAAGAACTCCTCTAATATTATAAAAAAAATTCCCAGATTTTCTCACTTTGCTAACCATAATAATAAGATTTGGTTGTTTGCTAGAACTGAATTACAGTGGAATGTTGTTCTGAATAGCCCCCAATATTTACATATTCAATTTATAGTTGGAGCTCAGGTGGGTTATGCCACTTTTGTTTATGTGAGTTGTCTTCCAAGGAATCAAGAGTTGTTGTGGATGGAGCTTTCCAACATTAGCCAATCCATAAACTCCTTTTCGATTTTTGGGGGTGATTTCAATTGTATTACATCACCTGATGAAAAGAAAGGAGGCATGTCTCCATCTCAAAACTTTATGCTGAAGTTCAATGAATTCATTATAGATGCTCAGTTATTTGATTTGGGTTTTCATGGTCCTAAATATACTTGAAGAATGGGTGTTTTATGGGAAAGACTTGATAGAATGCTGGGAAACTCTAATTAGCTTCAAACCTTCCCTTATACAATCATCACCCACCTTGCCATGTCTGGGTCTGACCATAGACCCATTCTTTGCTCTATTCAAAATGCTGTGAAGCCTGGGTTTCTCCCTTCATATTTCAAAACATGTGGACTCTTCATCCTAATTTCATCAAGGAAGTTACAAATTCTTGGAATATCAATGAAGATTATGGACCATGGATATATCTATGGAAATTACAAAAGAAGGTGGCCAACCATTTAAAGAACTGGAATTGGAACACTTTTGATAATGTTAATGAGAACCTAAAAGCTGCTCAGAATCAGGTGATCAATATTGAAGAAGATTTCCATAAGGATTTAAAATCTGAGAGAGAACTTCATAAAGCTAATGAAGAACTTCATACACATATCACTTATAATGAAGCCTTCTTGAAGCAGAAAGCTGCTATTACCAAGTTCACTGAGGGGGACAAAAAATCTAGATTCTTTCATGCTTGCATAAATTATAGGAGAAAATGTAATATGATTCTGGAGATTAAGAACTCTGAAGGGATGAGATTAATTGAGGCTGAAGACATTGCTCTTGATGCTGTCAAGTTTTTTCAACAACTCTTTAATTCTCATCCTTCAACTAGAACTAATGTTGATGCTAACTTATTTACTGATTGTACTGATTATGTCAGTAAGCTGACCCTGGATCAAATCCCCTCTAAAGTAGAAATCAGAGCTGCTCTTGATTCTATAGATGATGACAAAACGGTTGGCCCTAATGGCTTCACTGCAAAGTTTTACAAAAGTTACTGGTTTATGGTTAAGGAAGACTTGATTTCTGGTGTACAAGAATTTTTCAGAGGAATCAATTCACCTAGATACTTTACCTCCTCAACTATCACTTCGATTCCTAAAAACCATATCAGAAACAATTGGGGAGATTTCAGGCCCATTAGTTTAACTAATGTTATTACCAAGGTAATAAGTAAAATATTGGTCTTTAGAATTTAGCCACATCTTCAGCAATTAAGTTGCCTAATCAGACTGCCTTTGTTAAAGGAAGATCCATAACTGATAACATTTTGCTTGCCTAAAAGATGTTACTTGATTTGGATAGGAAATGTAGAAGAGGTAATGTTATCTATAAATTAGATATCAAGAAGGCTTATGACAATATCAATTGGAATTACATCTTAGAAACTCTAGTTGTTAGGGGCTTTGTTGAGGGTTTTATCTTGCTGATTAAAAGGTGGCTTTTTCGCAATAACCACTCTGTGCTTATCAATGGTTCTTGTAATGGCTTCTTTTCTGCATCAAGAGGGATCAAACAAGGGGACCCTTTGTCCCCTACAATTTTCAATTTGGCTATGGATTATTTCTCTAGGCTCTGGAATCAAATGTTCTCAAGCTCCCCCATTTGGCCTTTCAGCACAGATCAAATGTGTGTATCAGCCATCTAGCTTATGAAGATGATGTAATTATATTTTCCAAGGCCACTAAGAATGCTACTAAACTGTTGTATAAGGCTCTTATGCATTTCCAGCTCACCTCAAATATGGAATTAAATATACCAAAATGCCAATTTTTTCCTAGCACTAATATGTCTCAACAGATAAAACATTGGATGTCTAGCTATACCGGTTTTATCTTATCCTCTTTGCCTATCAAATACCTGGGTGTTCTTTTACTTAAGGGCAGAAACAAGTAGATTCCGTTCAATGAAGTCATTGATAAGATTTAGAACCAACTTCAATGCTGGACCAATTCCTTTTTATCCAATGGAGGGAGGATTATTCTACTAAAAAGTATCCTAACTGCTCTCCCTTCATATGCTCTACAAATGCTTACAATGAAGAAAGGAACCCAGCAACTACTAGGGAGAATCTTCAATAAGGTTGGACAGAAGAAACAAGTAGATTGGATTCCTTGGCAAAGGTTATGTAAACCTTACTGTGCTGGAGGTTTGGGATTTAAGGATTTTCAGCACATGAGTTTCATTAATTAATGCAAACTCTGGATTAAATTTAGAGCACAAGATAGTTTTTGGACAGTTTTCATGAAAGGGAAATATTATAGAACTGCTCACCCAAGTCTGGTTAACAAAAAGTTGGGCGATTCTAGACTTTGGGGTAAATTATTAGAGGTAAGAGAGCAAGCTGAGGAGACTCTCATCTAGGAGCTGGGGGGAGGTCAATTAAATTTCTGGTTAGATAGGTGGACTTGGAATGGTGAAAAAATTCAAGGCTCAACCTCTAACTCAAATGTGCATGATATGGTTAAGGATTACTGGACTAAAAATCAGTGGAATTCCACACTACTGTCTAATATTCTAAACATTGAGTAGCAGGAAATTGTCCAACAAACACCTATCTATTCTGGACAAAGAGATAAAATTGCTACTAAAAAGGCCAATTCCCAGAAAATTGATGCTTATATCTATCAAACCTTCTTCCAATGGCCTTCTGTTCATTGGGGTACTGATGTTTGGGGGAAATATTTGACTACTTCCATGTCCTTCTTCAGCTCAAGATTATGGCAGTCTAAGCTCCCAACTGATGATATCTTGAAAATGAAAGGGCTGAGGGGACCTTTTTGTTGTCTTCCGTGCCATGAGGAGGAGGAGACTTTGGATCACCTCTTCTTTAAAATTTCTCTCAAAAAGTTTGGACTGAGTTATTGAAAACAGTTAAAACTGATACAATTAATCTCAGATGGATTAACTTCTACAGCTGCTGGGAAGAGTGGAAACAAATTACAGGTTATCCCTTATGTTGTGGCTTGGTTTATCTGGATGTGCAGTAATCATGTTAAATTTGAGGATTCAACACCTCTTGCTAAAACTGTTACTACTCATTGCACAACCTATTTACAAAAAATCATTAAGTATCACAATTTCCCTAATATCTTCAAGCATTGGGTACCTCATGGTGCTAACAAGTATAGTTTCAAGATCTCATTGATTGAGTGGGCTCCTCCTTCTGATGGTTGGATGAAAGCAAATACTGATGGCAGCTTTTTACAAGGATCTGTTGGTGACAATATGTTCTCCATTTCTCTTCACCAACTTGGGCTTTAGATGCATTAGAAGCTAAAATGATAGCAATTTATTGGGCTATTAAAATTTTTGTCCAATGTTATATTTGGCCATTAATCATTGAAACTAATTCCAGCACTTACATCAAGTTTTTGCAGCATGAGGAGGACCCTTCTGTTAGATGGATACTGGAACATGGATAAGGAAAATGCAAATGGCTTTTGGTAGCTACACATTGAAGTTTTAGCACATCAACAGGAAAGGCAATGGGCCTGCAAATCTCTTGGCCACTTCTGTTAGATGCTCTGACAAGTAATTGTGGCAAATATCCCACCTCCTAATTTAGCTTTTCCACTGCATGGGGATGATTTATGTATTCCTCATGTTCACATTTTGTGAGGGTACATATATAGATATGCATACAAAGAAAATACATATGCATACTTTTAACTTACAAATTTTGGTCATTGCTAATTTGTTGTTACTCCTCCTCCTACCGTTCAGCATTTTGCTAGGAGATATGCTAGAGGTCCCACTTTTCAGAATTACATTAAGATTATGGTGACAGTTTGCTTCATTTGTTGTTCCTTTTTCTCCCCTTCTCTAGTGTTGCTCTGCCTATGGTTTTGGCGATTTCCTTAAGCTAATTTTTAGCTTTACATTGCTGCCCCAAAAGGCAAATTGTTGTTTTATTTTTTTATTTAGGACTGTTGATTCCTATATTGAATCAACATGTTTATCCTATTGATCTTGATTTTGTAACTATATATATATATATATAGGCTTCTTTTCTG
>NW_018226238.1:155475-168848 GCF_001263595.1 Phalaenopsis equestris | reverse complement strand
CTTCCATAGGACCCCCCCCCCTCCGCGCTAAAATTGTGTTGACATCTTCATGTGACTACACTGGGATGAGTTTCTCTCTTTATTTAAATCGAAGAGTATTGTCTTCATATATCGGTAATGTGTACATGTCCCATAAGATTACCCTTCCTCTATTGGCATACTTCACTCATTTCTTTCTTGGTTAAGTACGGTAAACTCTTTTGGACTTCAAGATCGTTTGTTCAACAAACTTTGAACAACAAGGTTAAAGAGTTCATTTGGACTTTTAATCTTTGTGTGGGGTTGGACCCCAATAAGTGGGTTGGTGGACTAGTTCTGCCCGGGCGATATGCGTTGTGAAGTTGGTCCCGCACTGGGTCCTAAACTTTACTTTCCTCTTTGTTCCCTTTCAAGTTTAGTTTGCTATTTTGCAAATTAAATCAAATTGTGTCATGTTGCGCTTACTCTTTAACCTTTCTTATTTAAATTAATTAAAATTTTCTACTTTCAAACTAATTTCACTAAAATTTAAAATCTTCATAAACTAAAATTAAAATAAAGACTTGCCCAGTCTACATATCGACCTTTGTTAATTTTTAATGCTTGCACTAGAATTACAAGAATTACACTAGAATTACAAGGTATTGGCCAAATAACTAACCCCAAAGCTTTCTTTTTGAAGCTATTGTATTGGCGTTCCCTAAGCTCACTTGCTCATGCAACCTCCCAACCAGCTGTGATGCCCACAATGTTTCCCCCACCATCAAGTTTAGAGCCGAATTCGATGAACTTGAAGTCATTCTCAAAAAATCTCCCTTTTTCATAATGAAAGTTACCGCTCTGAAAGTGTAGGAGCTGTCAGCTGAGTTCAGTTTGAACTATCATCAAGATTTCCCTTCTTATAAGAAGATAAAGATTACTGTCATCATGGCACCTGCTAAGCCTAGTGTTCCTATTTTTGCCAAGGAAAAAGTCGTCATGATCATTAAAAATACAACTGAAGGATTTACCATCCCACCATCAGTGTTTTAAATTGGATAGAGTTTGATAAATGTGCCATTAACTTGGTCACAAAGAAGAAACCACAGCCGAAAGGTCCGGAGGGCTGTTAAAGCCCAAATTTTTGAAGAAATGTTTGTTGATGAAATTACTCACCAGGAGGAACCAAGATTGCTGGAGACTTATCCACTTATGCGAGGGAGTAGGTTTCATCCCTTAATGGATACCAGTGGGTAAGAAAGTATCCAGAAAATTTCTGTTACTTTACCTTCACCTCATGGACATGGTGGGGAGAGGGAGCAGCCCGTTCCTATTACCCAAGTCAATACAATTCTTCAGAGACTAGCTACCAAAGAGGGTTGTTCAGTCGGTGAATTACTTAAATGAGTGGGGTGTACAGTATCCCCTCGCATGAATAAAGAAATTCTAAGAGATGTTAGATCTGTCAAATGATCTCAAAGTTCAATTGAAACTTTGTCTGCTCTAATTCCCGTCAGGTTTCGCCTGGGAAGCAGAATTGATGCTACCATCATCACTATTTATTCTACTGTCACTGCTCCAAGACCTACAGCTGATCGACCTGTTAAGTAATGTCTGGGTCTGAGAATTCTACCAGTTACCAGTTATAATAATGTCTCTAAGGTTATGATTAAAAGATGATGAAGTTACGTAGTACTATATTTGGTATGCACCATGGGGAGCATACCTCTCTTCGACATGTCGATGCCTTTATTGAGACACCCTATCTTAAGACATCACCATCAAGAAAAAGGTATGGGTATCTAAGGTTGCCATGCCAATATGGTTCAGTGAGCCCATAGGCCAGAATCATGGAATGTAGTAATGGTCCGAACTATCTGACATCATCATAGCTATTGCTACCAAGTTGGATGAACAAGTGGAGGAAGTTCAGCATAGTCCCCTGGACCTCAACATGATACAGGAATAAAAAATTGAAGAAAAGGTTGACAGGCTCAGGGTCGAGATTTTTGAGTCAGCCCAAGAACATGGGGTTACCGTTGATGATGATGATGAAGATTTTGACTTTATCGACTATCTCAATGAAGATGTCGTGGATATTCATGTCATAAAAATCAGAGCAGCTACATCTGCACACGACGCCCAACCATTTGTTGAAGGGAATGTCATAGATGATTTTCGTACGGCTGTTCTACTAAGGGATGAGCAAATCAGCTAAAAGGCTAAAAGGATGGAAGAGATGGCCACTTCCATGGCTGCTGATCCTGGTTGAATATAGTTGTGTAAAATTTGTAAAGTTGACTCCGCTTTATAACGTGCCAGGAACTTGATGTGGTATTTTAGTAATAATAATTTTAAGCTCTTAAGATTAAGATTTTACGCAAGTATACGTATCGTTATCAAGTAATCGAAGACTTTCTGTTTAAGTCGCAAATATCAATCCCACGGGGAAGGTTTAAATTTAAAATGATAAATTAACTAGAAAATTTACAAAAATCAGATGAAATTACTGTCATTAATTTTGAATGTTTAAGATACTATCAAAGCTAAATTATTTACTACTAACAGAGTTTAAAATCAAGTTTTAAAATTAAAAATTACTAAACTATGTTTATGTGATGATGTTTTCTAATATAAAAAAGCATATTTCCCACTACAATGAGTTTTGGTTAAATGAGATAAGATAAATGGTTTAAATATGTATTGTGCCAAATAGAATTAATTTTAATTCTCTAACCTAATTTACACTGACACAATGCATAGAAAATCATTGGCTACTCCTAGGTTTAGTCCCAAAATCTGTGGCTAGGCTAGGAGGATACTAGCTCCCACTCCAAAGCACCCACTTTCTTTCCCCTGAAGGCTAACTCTTGCTTTAGTTTTTATACACAAAGATCGAATTGGGGTTTTTAATCTATCACCCTAGAAATCTCCAGTTCACACCCAACAAAATACATTTCATTATTTATTCTCACTTGATTCCATGAGCGAAATACTTCTTCATGGACTTAGATGTGGTTCTCACTCTGTTTTAGAACTCATACTCTACTTCCCGGATCATATATTTCACATTATATTTTAACAATTCAATTGGCCATATCGAAAAGTAAATCAAGAGTGGAGTTGAGAAACCATCAAAATTTATTTTAAATTTTAACATTGACGCGTCCACATTATCTCTTCATTTCACCATATCTCATAGTAGGGAAAAAGATAAAGGAATCTACTTAGACTTCATGAGAAAGATACAACACAAAACACTAATTTCATATATATAAGAAAGTTTATACAATAATAATAAACAAACAAAACTTATCTGAAACTCTTTCTTAAAAAAATTCCTTTGTTGCCTCTCTTAGGAAATGTGGAAGAAGAAATCTCTCATTTCTCTCTCTCCAACATTTCTTAGAGAAGAATTCACAGTTAAACTCACCACAAAAACTCAAAACTATAAAAACAATAACTAACTATTGGTGTGGAATGGCGTGGAATGTAGGTGTGTGAAGAGGAAAATTAAAATGAGTGGAAGAAGTTAAAATGGTGCGGAGGGTCGGGGGGGGGGGGGGGGGTGGGGGTTCTGATCAAATTTCAGCCCTAAATGGAGCCTAGGTTGGTTCTCCAATCTTTCATCCAAAAACTCTTCAAACAACATCCAAATTCCTCAAATCTTCTAGAAACAGGGCTTCCACCGACATAAGTGTCGTCGGCGCCCATCCTGGCACCATCGGCGCCAGTGCTCCACTAATTAATTCCTAAGTCTCTGTCAAATGACGTCGTCGACACTCAGTCTTGCACCATCGGTGCCCAGTCTTGTTATGCATCCTTTCTATAGGTCTACGTAGTTTGACGTCCTTCTAGTGCCGTTGGCGCTAAGTAATTCTTCTAAATCTCCATTTTTTCTCCAAATTCCATCCTTTTTTTCCTTCAAGTCCCAAAAATCAACAACCTATAAGAAAACATAAAAAATCCCTTCATTCTTCAAGAAATAAAATAGTATCAGGCCTTAGATACTACTTTTAATATAGAAAGAGGAAATTTTACCTTAACTCCATTCTTTACCTTCTAGGTTCCTCTTTCATCAATAAGAAAGAAATTACCTCATCTAAGGCCTCATTCATAGTAGAAAATGATTTTTACTTGCAGCTATACACATCTTCCAACTGATAAAATTCATTAATCTTCCTTGGAGTAAACTCCACCATTTTCCCTCGAGCAAACACATAGTCTTCAGGAGTCTCCTTAAAATTAGTGTAGAACTCCATCACTATACCAATAGTCACCTCGACAGTAAAGTAGCAAAAATTCTCCCACTGCCGAGCATTAACTAATCTCTTGACTTCTTCTCCCACTCTCGACTTCTCCTCCCGGATTTTTAAATCCTCGATCCGAAATCACTTTTTAGTTGTACGTAGACTATTGAAGCAAATGTTGGCCTTGTTATTAATAAACTTTTGATCATCAAAATCTAACTTTTTCTTTCCTTTGCTCTTTCTAGGTGCCATGGTAAATCTACAAAAAATTGATAAAATCCAAATAAATTCCAAAAGTCACAATGTTATACGTTTTAAACTTAAATCTACTAAGTAAGAGTTCTTCACCGAAGGATTTTCTCAAAATCTTCCAAAAAAATCTCAAAATTTTGGAGCTCGGCAATGTAAGATAAATCCTTGGTGAAAATTTAAAATTTTGAGTTCAAAATGTAGCTCTTACCTAGAGAAGATGAAATCCGAACTTTGTTTACCTTAAAATTGCCTCAAGCCCGAGCAATAGCAAGCCCTAGGTGCAAAAACTAGAGGTTGAAGGTGACTCAAGGGGTAAAAAAGGTGTTTCAATATGCAAATTGTGAATTTTAAATATGTTTGGGTCGGTTTGGGTCAAGGGCACTGTCGGCGCCCATGCCGGCGTCGTCAGTGCTAGTGGTAAAAAAACTCTTATTATGATTTTTTCAGTTTTCAATTTTCTCTCATTTTACTTCAAACTTTATTTAGTCTTTCTTAACATTAATTTTCATCTAAAAATAATTCACATACTAACATTCTCATAAACAACACTAAACTAACTTTTATATATGAAAATACACTTTTTACAAATGCATTTGTCTAATCACATTTCCACATCTTCAAAGCAAACTAAATTATAATTCAGCATCGAAATCAAGCCACAACACTAGAATGCTGACACTAAACTATACACATAATCAAAATTCTAAAGCAAAGTAAAGTAAATCAAATCCACACAATTATATTAAAACATAAGTATTTTAAAATAGTAGAGAGTCTAACTTCTTCAATTAATATGCCTCTTCTTCAGTACTTTCTCCTCCTTTAATATCTCTCATAGACTGGTAATGGACATATAAATTATACAAGGGTCGGTATGGGAACTGATCAGTCAAATTTTCACCGATCCATCCATTTTTCTTGATCATCTGTACCAATCATGCTTCAACTATTCCCGTAAGATCAAACTTCTCCTTCCTTCTCCAATCTTGGTGATAAAAAAAGGTAGTTAAAATTTCTTATTGGAATGGTAATACTCTGTAGTTCTCTTTCTAATTTCTTCATTCTCTTCTCCAAAGATATTGAACTTCCAACTGCTAGTGGCATCAATGGTGTTGAAGCGTGTGATGAATGGTCCAAAATACAATCTAATGCTTCATTTCCATTCCCTATATAATTTCCATCAATAGGAATCATGGGCTCTCAAGGTAGTAAAACATTTTCTCAACTTTCCTATGGAACTTGAGATTGACTGCAAAGTAGAAAAATTATAGAAGGATGCTCAAGTCTATATATTGGCCCATTAATGATAATACCCATAACAGATTTGAAAATAATTGACCAGACTTCAATGGGTTTTTCCATTTGAATGCAATAGTTTAGAAGGACACTTTCTCTTGTAACTCTACTAAGCTTCATGATAAGTAGTACTTTTGTAGATATGAAGAAATGTCAATATTTTGAAATTCGATTAAGCAGTGAAGCAAAGAAACTAATGTATCCCTCATCTCTGATTCCCCAATTATTATGTTCATCTATCAGTAAATTATGTACTTCTTGCATCATATTTTTTGTCAGGATAAAATTTGTATAATGACAGATTGGAACTTTTTCTATCATATACAAATCATTAAACTGATCCAGAATAAATGGTACAGCCTTACATCGAATGAAGATAACTCCTTGGGTAATTCCATGTAAGTTAGCTTAAAACTGTTTTACTACGGGTACTACAACAACAACGGTAGTGTAGCACAAAACTTTCTAATGCCTCTATATAATGATTTTCTCAATCTGTGAACTTGGATTACTCACTCCATGATTGAAAAAGCCATCTCCATGATAATTCTCTTCTTTGTGATCACTTTTTTTGTATAATCTCTGTGCATCAAAACTGATAAACTTTCTTCCCTTGAAAACTCCATACCTTGAAGAATTTCTTGAATTAGAAGCCATGGAATTTGAAATTAGGAAGTTTTAAGATGTTCAAGTCAGTTTTTAGGACTTTAAAAACACCTCTTAGTGGCTATTATAGAGTGAAATCTTACCAAAGTCCGCCGCCAATACCATTCAGTACATGGAAATTACTCGGGACACCGTTGGTGCACCAGATGGCGCTGTCTGTGCCATTGTATGGTCCTTTAGGCGGGCGCTGTCGGCGCCAAAGGCCAAATTCACATCTCAAATTTTTTTATTCAATTTGATTCCAAATTTTCCTCCAATACCAATATTTATCTTAATTTATGATATATAAAATTGTGTAGGACCTAAAAATATTATTATTTCATAATACATAAACACACTTATTAAACAAAAAAAAGTAATTTATAGATATAAAGATTTATATATGGGTTACCTCCCACAAAATGCTTGGTTTAACGTCGTCAGCCCGACATACCATTTGTTTAGTTGGGTTGACTTGACATCAAAACTTTTTTAAATTGTAGTATGTTTCCCTCAAAATAATGTTTCAATCGATACTCATTTCAATCGATAAAAATAATGTTTCAATCGATACTCATTAACTTTAAATATCTTTCCAGTTTTAGGATCCTTAATAACAACAGTTCCATAATGATAAACTTTAATCACTTTAAATGGTTTTAATCATCTGGATCTCAGCTTTGCTGGAAATAATCTCAATCTTGTATTGTATAATAAATCTTCTTATCCAGGTTCAAACTTCTTCTTAATAATCTTCCGATTCTTCCGATCATGCCATATTTTCATTTTCTCCTTATAGATTTTTCCATTATCATATGCTTCATTTCTTATTTCCTCAGTATCTTTTAGATTAAAATTAAATTCCTTAATAGCCAAAAATGCTTTATATTCTAATTTTACTGGAAAGTGGCATGTTTTTCCAAAAATTTCTTTTCATAATCACTCTTCCTTCTATTATAACTATTAGTATGATCTGCAAAACGCTTTAAATTTTGTATCTTATCAGCGCTAAAATTTTATCAGCGCATTTTGTATCTTATCAGCGCTAAAATTGATATTATCCATCATCTTTTGTAATAACTGATCTCGAGTATCAGTAGACTCACCTCAAGATGTAGAAGCACGTGAAGTAGATGGTCTAGATGAAGAAGCAGCAGAGATAGATGCAGCAGATGTTTCCATTCCATAGCTACCATTCCATAGCTCATGGAAAATCCTCCTCTCCAATCAAAAATTGAATGCACAGAATAAGTCTTCACTTGCACCTTTGTGATGGGCTTTAAAGGTAACAAAACTTCCTCCCAACTATCATATTTAACCTTAGCTTGCTCGCACAAAGAAAATATCAAGGAAGCAAATCCCACACTTGAAGTAGCAACAGCTATAGCAGAACTGATGATAGTCTGACAGATCAAAGCTCCAATGTTGATGAGCTTTCCCTCTTGAATACAATAGTTCAACATCGCTCTTTCTCTGGTGACTTCACAGAGATGATTGGTCGGAAGCAGACAAGCAAAAATGAAATAGTTTCAGGCCTTTAAAGGTGCACATAACATTGATGTTGGGAAATTTACTCTCCTCTCATTGGTAACCTTCCAAAGTCCTCTCCCAGTAGTCAAGTATGAAATAATCTCATCTAATTCCATTTTAGTAGGACTATAATTTGCTTAAAAACATAAAGCATCTGGTGGTAAATGGTAAAACTAGTTGATTACCTCTAGCAAAAGGGTCCAACTTTCCTCGAACCATAAATTGTTCCCACTATTGGCAAAAAACTAAATCTTCCACGTCTCCACCCGGATTTCTAAAACATCACTTCTAAAGCAATTTTTGTTACTTTAGAGCGTCACTTTATCGACCATGAGCCTTCAAACTAACAAATTTGCTCGAATCAAACAAGTTTTTTTTCCTTTACTCCTCTTCATTCTTGGTGCCATTCTACAAATTTTATAAATTCCAAAAATAACTTCAAAAATCAAGTCTAAATCATTAAAATAAACTTCCAAAAGCACAAACTAAACTTCCCAAGCAATTTCCATAGATTTTTTCTCATTTTTTACCATGAATAATGAATTTTCAAATTTCTTCAAATGTGCTCAAAATACATGGTGAAAATCTTAAATTTTTGCATAGGATTAAAGCTCTTACCTTAATGGTGTGCCCTAGCCCTTAAAAATAACTTAAATTTTTGCATAGGATTAAAGCTCTTACCTTATGAAATCTGAATTTAGCAAATTTTTCTTGATTCCACCAAGAAATATCCACTTAATGGTGTGCCCTAGCCCTTAAAAATCATGATTTTGAGAGGTAGAAGACGACTAGAGGAGTTAAAAATGGTGTTTTTGGACCAAAATTTCACTTTTAACCGTTCGCGAACTGGTTTTCGTGAACCGACGCTTAAGTGCGGGTGAGTGGCACTTAGGCGTTTGCCTCTCGGGTTAGCTCACGCTTAAGCATGAGATGTGCTGCTTTGGCTCTAGTGCATTATTTTTGAAATCTTCAAATGTATGTAAAATGCACTATTTTCCTAAGTAAACCACCCCTAAATGGTCTCATAGCACTAAATTGACTACTTTCAACTTCATATAACTCCCCTCTCTCTCAAAATTCTCCTTAATAACTCTTTCAATTTGAGGCTAAAACAACATAAAATTTTCACAAAAACAAACTTATATTAATTTACAAACAAGTACAAATACTATTCATACTTAATCCTCACTCCAAATAGTCTCAGATGAGAAAATTTTCCTAAGTACAAAACACTTAAAACACATTCACAATTAAACATTTAAGTAACATAAACACTAACACATGTCTTAAACACTAAAAACACTTAAAGACAACAACTTTCATCACACAAAAATAAACATAGAACTTAATTCCATTCTTCATTAGAAGGAACAAATTCAGGTCTTTCATTAGTCTCTCCTGGGGCAACTGGAATATAAAGTTGATAAAACGGACGGTGGTGACATGCTCTGATGCAATCTTCTTCAATCCACTTTTGCTTAAGAAACATCTCCTTATCCGCTTCCTCTATATAACTAGTGTGGCTAAATTGCATTTTCAATTGTCATCCAATATGCTCCAGATGTGCATGAATTTCAAATACCTTAGTCTCCAGTACACATGGTATTTTTAATTTTGTTGATTTTCTCTGATATCCCTTCAATACTAACGGCTAAGAAACTATTATACATCTCTTGTGCACTTTGACTAATGAATTTCGTCCTCATGGACTCTTCCTTGGTCTTCAAATCCATCTCCCATGAAGACATCATCATAAAATCTCTCTCTTTTAGAATTTAGGGCTAGAAATGATCTGGGTTGGAATTCCTTCACTAAAGTCTTCTATTTATTGGCCTAAATTCTTCCAATAATTCTTAGGGATGTTTAGAAACTGCCAAGAAACATTTTTGCAAACTTCTAGGTGGTTTTTCCTTCTAGAATATTAATTTTTCACATGTTTTTCACATATCACGCTTAAGCACCGGATTTGGCTCTTAAGCGCTAGTGCACATTTTTGCACAAGTTAAGTGCACATTTTTGCACATGCACATTTTTGCACAAGTTAACTTAATGTCCAAATTCTCATTTTAACATGTCCAAATCACTAATTTAAGTCTTAAAATCAATACTAACACATAATAGTCTCAAAAATACTAACCTAATTTTCTTAATCACACATAAACAGCAATAAAAACAAAAATACACTGATACTTATGGGTTGCCTCCCACAAAGCGCTTAGTTTTACGTCGTCAACCCGGCGTAACCAGTGCTTACTCTGGTTGACCCAACATCATTCCATCATTAAACTTCTGTTGATCCCCTATATAACAAGGTTTTAGTAGCAATCCTCGCAATCCTCAGATTTATATGATATTTCTTTAATAACTTCTCCATTATAACATATTTGAAATGACTTCCCCCATCAGTAATGATAACTCTTAGCATCCCAAATCTATAAAATATATTCATTTTCAAAAAAATTTCAACACTTTGAGCATCACATCGAGGTAAAGCAACAACTTCTATCCATTTAGATACATAGTCCACTACTAACAGAATATATAAATGGTCCCATAAAATCTAATCCCCAAATATCAATTATTTTAACTTCAAGCATATAATTGAGGGGCATCTCATTTCTTCTAGAAATATTTCCTACTCTTTGACATCAATCACAAGTTGTGATATAAGCATTAACATCTCTAAAAATTATAGGCCAATAAAATCTAGATTGTAAAATTTTTTATGTTGATTTATCAACACCAAATGTCCCCCAAAACAAGAATTATGACATTTTTGGATAATCTCATAAGTTTCTTTTAATGGTACGCATCTTTGAATAATCAAATCCTTTCCTTGTTTATATAAATAAGTCATAGCTTTAGAAATAAATTTTCTCTTCTATTAGTATGTCTTTCTATAGGGTATAATATCACTAACAATAAAGTTCACCATGTCGGCATACCATGGAACACGCCACTCGTTAATAGTGAACATTTTTTCATCTAGAAAAAGTTCATTAATTTCATTTTCAAAATAGAGTGGTTTTTTTAATTCAAGCCTGGACAAATTATCAGCAATTTGATTTTCAATCCTCTTCCAATCTACTATTGCAAAATCAAATTCTTGTAAAAGAAGAATCCATCTTATAAGTCTAGGTTTAGCATCCTTCTTTTTCATTAAATACTTAATAAAAGAATGATCTGTAAGCACTATACAATGAGTTCCAATTAAATATATTCTAAATTTATCAGAAGCATATATTATTTCTAATAATTCTTTTTTAGTTGTTGTATAATTAATTTGAGTTTCATTAAGAGTTTTACTAGCATAGTAAATAACTTTGAAAATTTTATCATATCTTTATCCTAAAACATCTCCTATAGCATAATCACTAGCATTACACATCAATTCAAAAGGTTTTTCCCAGTTTGGTGAAACTATAATTGGTGCAGTGATTTGTTTTTCTTTTAATAATTTAAAAGCTTTTAGGTATTTCTGATCAAAATTCAAAATTACATCTTTCTCAAGTAAATAGCATAAAGGCTTAGCAATCTTTGAAAAGTCTTTAATATATCATCTATAGAATTCAACATGTCTTATAAAACTCCTAATTTCCCTTATATTTGTTGGATAAGGTATATTAGCGATCGCTTGAATTTTAGCATGTTCTACTTCCATATTATTTTCTAATATTTGATGACCTAATACAATTCCTCCTGCTACCATAAATTATCATTTTTCTCAATTAAGGACTAAATTTGTTTCTTCACAATGCTTAATAACTTTAGATAAATGTTTCAGACATGAGTCAAATGAAGTTTGAAACACTGAAAAGTGATTCATAAAGTCTTCAATCCCTTTTCAATTAAATCACAAAAAATCACCATCATACATCTTTGAAATGTAGCAAGGGCATTACATAAACCAAAGGACATTCTTTTAAAAGCAAAAGTACCATAAGGACTGGTAAACATTATTTTTATTTGATTCTCAAAAGATATTTAAATTTGGTGATAACCAGTATATCCATCCAGAAAATAAAAGTATTTATGCCCAGCTAGTCTTTCCAGCTTTTGATCTAGAAAACATAATGGAAAATGATCTTTCGTAGTAGCAAGATTTAATTTTCTATAATCAATGCATATTTGCCACCCTATAACTTATCTAGTAGGTATTAATTCATTATGTTCATTTACAGTTACAGTAACTTCTCCTTTCTTAAGAGCGCAATGAATTGGACTAACCCATGAATTATCAGAAATAGGGTAGATAATTCCAGCATCTAACCACTTTAAAATTTCTTTCTTAATAACTTTTTTCATAAAAATATTCACTCTCCTTTGCAGATCAGCCCTGGGTTTGCATTTCTATTCCATATGAATTCTATGCATACAAATTGAAGGACTGATTCCTTTAATATCAGCAATTGTCCATCCAAAGGCTTTCTTAAAATTTTTTAGAATTTTCATCAACCTTTCTTCTTCTTCCATTGTTAATTTTGAGGAAATTATAACAGGTAAAGTAGAGAAATCTCCTAAAAAGGTATATTTTAAATAATCAGGAAGTAACTTTAACTCTAGTTCTAGAGGTTTTTCAATAGATGGAAAAAATGATTTATCTTTGTCTATCGTGTCCAAAACTTCAAAACTTTCTCGAACATAGTTTGAATTTTCTTTACAAAGATCTTCACATTGATTTAATTTCTCTTCTTGCTCGTGTTCCAAATCTTTTTCTTCAAATTTTGCTTCATAAGTGGTCTTAAAATGACATTCACTTTGATATCTTATAACATCCATTCTAAAACATTCATCATCTTTACCTTTTGCAGGGTATTTCATTGATCTTGAAATGTAAAAAGTAACAATTTGATCATTGACGTGCATTGTGAATTCCCCTTTTTTGCATATCTATCATTGCTCTTCCTATGGCTTGGAAAAATCTCCCTAAAATTATGGGTATCTCTTTATCTTCCTCTATATATACCACAATGAAATCAATAAGAAAGATCAATTGATCCACTTTCACTAGGACATCTTCTATAACTCCTTTAGGGTATGTTATCAAATGATCTGCTAATTGCAGAGTTACAGTAGTCGAGGTTATTTCTCCAAATCCCAATCTTTTAAATATTGATAATGATATAAGGTTAATGTTTGCACCTAAATCACATAAAGCTTTCCCATAAAATATATCTCCTATTACACATGGAATTGTAAAGCTACCAGGATCTATAAGCTTTTCAGGAAGCTTCTTCTGAATTATCGCACTACACTCCTCACTAAGTGCAACAGTCTCATTATCTTCAAACTTCTTTTTTCTGTTGAGAATATCCTTCATAAACTTAACATATCTTGACATTTGTACAAAGGCTTCAACAAATGGAATATTAATTGTAAGCTTTTTAAATATTTCCAAAATCCAAAAAATTTTAAAATTAAACTTCTGTTGACGAAGTCTCT
>NW_018226238.1:150318-155429 GCF_001263595.1 Phalaenopsis equestris | reverse complement strand
AAATCAATTTTTCAATTTTTAGTGGAGAAATAGGTCTCTCATAATCTTTTGGACATCCTCTTTTGATTCTTCAATTTCTTCTCTCTCTACTTCAATTTCTTTTTCAAATCGACCTTCCAACTCTCTTCGCTTCTAAGTTGAATGACTTTTACTTGTTCTTCATTCTAGTCTTTTGGAATTGATTCAGTATTACTAGAAAGTGTTCCTTGGGATCTATTACTTAATGAATTTTTCACTTAATGAATTTTCTTAATGAATTTTCTATTTGCCCAAGTTTATTCTTAATATTTTTAATTGTAGCTCCATAATTTTGTAACTGATTTTCCATTTGTAACACCACTTCTTCTATAGATAACTTCTTCTCCTTAAACTGTGTATTATTATTTAAACCTGGAGGATAAGTGGATCTATAACTATTATTCCCTTGGTTGTTCCAGTTTTTCAATGGGTTTCCTTGATTGTTCCCCCATTCCTCATTAGTACCACCCGAATTGTTATTCTTGTTAAAGTTAGGATGGTTCTTCCAACCTGGGTTATAATAATTTAAATATGAGTATTTTGCTTATTCTTTATGGCATTCAAAGTTTCTAATGATGCTTGAGAATCTACCGTTTGGCCTAATGAATTCTCTTCAATCATGAAATTTGGTTGAGAAAAATTCATTCCAAATTGGTCTAACTTCCTTGAAATTGCAGCAACTTGATTTGCTAACATGGTAAATGCATTAGATTCATGAATGTTAGCTACTATTAGCTACTTTTTTAGGATTTACCCTTTTAGAAGGCCATTGAAAATTATTAGTAGTAATTTCTTCAATTAAATCATAGGCATCATGATATGGTTTTGACATCAATGAACCACTAGCAGCGACATAGATAATTGATATAAGAGATCAAACTAATCCATTATAAAAAAGTTTGAATTATTAACCAATCTGGTATAACATGGTGTGGACACTTTCTTAAGATTTCTTTAAATCTTTCCCATGCTTCCTAAATAGATTCCCCTTCAAACTGATTAAAAGATGTAATATAATTTCTAAGCTTCACAGTTTTTTATGGTGAAAAATATTTAACAAGGAATTTTTGTGCTAAATCAGCCCAAGTTATGATAGATCCAGGTGCTAACAAATTCAACCACATCTTAGCTTTATCCCTTAGCGAGAAAGGAAATAACCTAAGTCTTATGGCATCATCTGTTACACCATCGTATATAAATGTAGCGCACAATTCTTAAAAATTGGCAAGATGTAAATTTGGATCTTCAGTTGGTGATCCCCCAAAGTGATTATTTGATACCATTTGGATAATAGCAGGTTTAAGCTCAAATGAATTAGCCACAATAGTAGGTAAGTTCATCTATAGATGAAGTTCATCTATAGTAGGGTTGGCATAATCTCTTACAGGTCTAAACTCCTGATGAATTTCAACATTTTGATTATTTTGGTCTGCCATTTCTATAATTTTTTCGGATTTTTCAAAATTTAAAATTTTTTTGGGTTTTTTTATTTTTCTAGTAGTTCTTTCTAATTCAGAATCGTATGGCACTAGTCCTTCAAAACCTGAAATAGGCATACACAATCATATAATAAAATAAACAAAACAGGAAGAACAAGATAAGATAACTTAAAGTTTAAATAAGACTTTCTAAAAATATGAAATTTTTCTTTTGATTCCCTAGCAACGACCCAAAAAACATGATCCCTTGATACTGCTAATATGCAAAGTACAACAATAATTTAGATTATATTTCACTTATATTTCCTTACTTGGAAACAAAACCAAAAACTTGAACCTTAAGAAAAATAAGAACTTAACTTTTAATTTATATATATTGGGATACTACGCAAGTATATGTATCGTTATCAAGTAATATAGGACTTTTTTATTAAGATCTGATATCGAACCCACAGGTAATTTATACAATATGCACTTTTAGAAAACTTTCTATTTTTAAAAATACAATTACTTAAACTGAATATATTTTACAGTAATAAAAATTCAAATATTTTTGGTATTTTGGATATTTTGACAAAACAGTAACAACTTTAAAAGATAACTAGAGTTTTGTAGATGAAAAGCACTTAATAAGAAAAATATCTTTCTTCTTATCATAAATCAATAATAAGTATAGGAATTCTGTTGTGAAAGTATGCAAATTGTGTTGTGTCAAATAGGAGCAATATTATTCTTTTCCCTTACTAGAGTTGCTATAAAGAACATTGGCTAATTTAAAGTTTGAATAGTTCTGAAGACCAGCTAGGCAAGGAAGATACTAGATCTCACTCTAGAGTTCCCTCCATTCCCTGCACCTGGGGGCTAACATCTGGTATCGGAACCTAACATAATAAGAACCTAACCTGGTATCGGAACCTAACATAATAAACCAAGTTGGGGGCTTTAACCTGTCACTTTAAAGTCCTCTAACTCTACACCCTTCAATGAATATTTCCCAATTTATTTGCAATCAATCATATCAACTACATTCTCATTCTTACAACCTCATGTGATTCTTTCCAACTACTGACTGAGACAATACCAGCCCGGTTCTTACATGTTCTCACAATAAATTTTAACATCTAGATTGGACAAATTAAGAAGTAAATGAAGTACATGGATTTAAATCATCATAACTTTTTCCAACATTAAAGATCAATACTCTCCACAAAAGAAAGATAAAGAAACTACTCAAAATTTTTGAAGAAAATAAAACAACACTTTAGTTTAAAAGTGAAAATCGTTGTCAAACCAACAACAAATCTCAATTAAAATGAAAATTAGTCTCAAGGAAAAAAGATAGTTGTGCCTGAAAATCTCTCTGAACTAACTCCCCAATTTGATGAACTTTCAAGACTTTCCAAGTGCTTTAAGGACTCTTTTCAAAGTCCTCTCTTCTTTCTCTTATAGTTTTCCAAGAGGTGCCTTGGAAACTCTTAAAAATGTGTCCCAATTCAATGTATTTTCCATAGAGAAGCATCCTTTTGGGATAATTTTCTTCCATGGTGGCTATAACCACCTATTAAGCCAATGGGTTCCTCAGAAAACTCTTCAAAATTCGTAAAAATGGACTTTACTCGTCTAGTAACTGCCACTGGCACTTAAGCGCAGGACCTCTAGCGCTTAGGCGTAGTCTTCTCTATTTAACCAGTGCTTAAGCGCCGGATCAAGCGTTAGGTGCCAAAACTCATCTACACATTTTTCACCTTTTTGATCCAAATTTGATCCTTCTTCACTCATTTAAGCATTTTTACCTTTTTATTTGTATCTGCTAGAAAAAAACAAAAATACCTTCCATTAAAGCTCAATATTTCAAAAATAGGTATAAAAATGTGTCTAAAAACACTATATATTTTAGGTGTATCACTTCATCAAGAGGTTTTGACAATAAAGATCCGGTGTAGCAGCATCTGTAATAAATCTAAGTGATTCTACTAATCCATTATAAAAAGTTTGAATTATTAACTAATCTGGTAAAGCATGGAGAGGACATTTTCTAAGAAGATCCTTAAATCTTTCCCAGGCTTCATATATTGATTCCCCTTCAAACTTATAAAAAGATGTAATATTGTTTCTAAGCTTAGCAATTTTCAAGGGTGGAATATTTTTAGCTAAGAATTTTTGTGATAGTTCTCCCCAAGTTCTGATAAATCCAGGTGCTAATGAGTTTTACCAGGCATTGGCTTTATGCCTTAATGAAAATGGAAAAATTGTAATCCTAACAACATCATTAGACACTCCGTCATATTTAAAAGTAGCACAAATCTCAAGAAAACTAGCAAGATGTAAGTTAGGAACTTCTGTAGGTATTCCTCCAAACTGATTATTTTGTACCATATCGATAATAGCAGGCTTAAGCTCATATGAATTAGCAGTAACATCAGGATTTTGAATAGTTAAGTGAAGTTCATCTCTTGTTGAATTAACATAATCTTTTAAAGGTCTTTGTTGATTTTCATTTATTTGATTATCTAAGTTATTCGCCATTTTGTTCAAAATTTTAATTTCTTTTTATTGTTTTCAAATTTTTTTATAGTACGTTCTAATTCTGAATTATAAGGTATTAAACCTTCAAATCCAATATTTTGTATAAATAAACAAATATAATAAGCAAAGAAAAATTTCTTAAAAATAAATATAAATATACAGTTATATATATATATATATATATATATATGAACTTTTATTTTATAATTTTTTTATATTTTGTATTTAGTATGTTTTTATCTCTAAATTTCTTAATTTACAAAATCTATTTAATTCATCATTACCTTGCCCGACAATGACGCCAAAAAACTTGATCCCAGTTGAATATAGTTGTGTAAAATTTATAAAGTTTACTTCGCTTTATAACGGTGCCAAAAACTTGATGTGCTATTTTATTAATAATAACGTTAAGCTCTTAAGATTGGGATTCTATGCAAGTATACGTATCATTATCAAGTAATATAAGACTTTCTGTTTAAGTCCTAAATATCGATCCCACGGGGAAGGTTTAAATTTAAATTGATAAATTAAATAGGAAATATACAGAAATCAAACAAAATTATTGTCACTAATTTCAAATATTTAAGATACTATCCAAGCTAAATTTTCTACTACTGGCAAATTTAAAAGCAGGTTCTAAAATTAATAACTACTAAACTATGTTTATGTGATGAAGTTTTCTAATATAAAAAAGTATTTTTCCCACTACAATTAGTTTTTGGTGAAGTGGGATGAGATAAATGGTTTAAATATGTATTGTACCAAATAAGAGCAATTTTAATTCTATACTCTGATTTAGTGTTATAGAAAATCATTGGTTAATCTTAGGTTTAGTCCCCAAATCCATGGCTAGGCTAGGAGAATACTAACTCCCACTCCAAAGCTCTCACTTACCTTCCTCTGAAAGCTAACTCTCGCTTTAGTTTTTAAACACTAAGATCAAATTGGGGATTTTTAGTCTGTCACCCTCGAAATCTCCAATTCTACACCCAACAAAGTATATTTCCCTATTTATTTGCACTTAATTCCATGAACAAAATACTCCTTCATGAACTTAAATGTGATTCTCACTCTGTTGTAGAACTCATACTCCATTTCCTGAATCATATGTTTCACAACATATTTTAA
>NW_018226238.1:133556-150283 GCF_001263595.1 Phalaenopsis equestris | reverse complement strand
TGGAGTTGAAAAACCATCACAATTTATTTTAAATTTTAACATTAACACATCCACATTATCTCTTCATTTCACCATATCTCATAGTAGGGAGAAAGATAAAGGAATCTACTCAGACTTCAAGAGAAAGATATAAAAAACACAAATTTCATATATAAAAGAAAGTTCATACAACTATAATAAGGAAACAACACTTATCTGAAACCCTTTCTCAAGGCAAATCCTTTGTAGCCTCTCTTAGGAAATGTAGGAAGAAGAAATTTCTGGAAGAAGAAATTAAGAAGAAATTTCTCACTTCTCTTCCTCTCCAAAACTTCTTAGAGAAGAGTTCACACATAAGCCCACCATAAAAACTCAAAACTATAAAAACAATAACTAACTAATGGTATGGAATGACATGGAATGTAGGTGTGTTAAGAGGAAAATTTAAATGAGTGGAAAAAGTTGAAATGGTGAAAAGGGGGGGGGGGTTCTGATCAAATTTCAGCCCCAAATAGTGCTAAGGTCAGTTCTCCAATAGGTTTATCCAACAACTCTTCAAAAAGCACTCAAATTCATTGAATCTTCTAGAAACAGGGATTCGACCGACATAAGTTCCGTCGTCGCCCATCCTGGCGCCATCGGCGCGAGTACTCCGCTAATTAATTCCGAAGTCTCTGTCAAATGGTCTCGTTGGTGCTGACTCTTGTTCTGCATCTTTTCTATAGATCTGCGACATCTAACTTCCTTCTCGCGTCGTTGACGCTGAGTAATTCTTTCAAATTTCTATTTTTTGCTCCAAATTACATCCTTTTTGCTTCTTTTTTGCTTAAGTCCTAAAAGATAACAACCTGCAAGAAAACATAAAAAATTCCTTCCATTAAAGTGTAATATCACCAAAAGTGTAATATCACCAAAAATGATCACCAAAAATGGGTATAAAATATGGTTCTAAAAATGCATATATTTTTTATGTATCAGCTGCCATGGCTACAGTTCATAGACACTCTCAAGCACAAAGTTAGCTTCTCTAGAAGTCAACCAGCCAGAGATTGTGCATATCATCGATGAAAGGAGGGAAGTTGCCTCGGCTAACAGAGATGATCAACAAAATAAGGTTTCTCCATCAAGCGTCATACCAAAAAAATAATTTAAACAGATGGTTGAACAAGTTCGGGAGGCCTTAGCCCAATCTAAGGGTGGTGCATTGATTTTAAACGGTACACCCTACCCGGAGGAGTTCGATGTCATACCCTACCCTAAGGGTTTTGTGTCACCGAAGTTTAAGTTATCTTACGGGACTGGAAATCCCAGACAGCACATAGTGCATTTCCAAGCTAGTTGTAGCAAAACAGGAGGTAATGAAGACTTGCTTTTCTGTCAGTTTGTCAGCAACCTATCGGAAATAGCGTTTGATTGGTATGTCAAGTTGCCCAACGGATTAGTGAAGACATTCACCAAGTTAGAACAACTGTTTGTAAAGAGATTTGTTGGAGTGTTGCATCACGTTTCTATTAGAGATCTCATAGTGGAGAGTCAAAACACTAACGAGACTCCAGTAGATTATATCTTGAGGTTGAGAAACCTTAGCATGAAGTGTGAACCTTAGCTATAAGAACATCACGCGATTGAGATCCTACTCAAAAGCATCTAGGGGCCAATAGCTTTCATGCTTAAATGACTCACCATCAAGTCCTTTAAGAAGCTACTCAGCAAAGCTATCAATTTGTAAGAGGAAGTTAAACACATGGATTCTCAGGAGAAATTGGAAAAGACTAGAACAACCCAAATATTCAAGAAGAAGTCTGGGACAGTGGCAACTATTGATAAGGGAAAGTAACCAATGAAGATATAAGCAGAACATTCTCGTCAATGGTCCTAGTCGTCATCACATCAGGCTTAGCAAGGAACACAACAATGAAAGAAAGAATTCTAGCCAGCAGTTGCATCAGGGAGGATCATATCTAATAGAAAATAAGAAGGGTCTAACCATTACGGAATGAAAGAAAGTAGTATATTTCTTCAAAGATGAAGCTGTACCCAAAAATGTTCAAAATTCTGTTGAAGAAGTCTGACTTCAGATTGTCACATCTAAACAAACATGAGGAGGTCGGCAAGAAAGATCTGCCCTAACGTACCATAGAATGCTTAGACATAATATAGAGGAATGTTTCATTTTCAAGGATTGGCTCAAAAAAATCTTAAGGGAATATAATAATCCTGAAAGAATATTTAATAGAACCTTTAAAAGGTTCTATAAATCTGATTTTAGCCAATTCAATCTTTTTGATAGAGTCGTATTCAGAAAAAAAATGGATGGAGTACATTTTGGAGCAAATCGTCTAAGAAGATACTGAATCAAATCCAAACTACATCAGCTCAGGCAGCCGTTAAGAGTTTATAGCCTGCTCAGGCAGAGATGAAAGTTTTGCTAGAGAAACCACCGTAACTAGAAGAGAAAGAGAGATATTGTATTCCCGCACATATAGTTCACCATGATTTTGTCAGACCTTTCTGCAAGGTCTCGTTCATGAGTAAAAGTAACATTTAGTTCGGGAATAAATTGATGTTGTTAAACAAGGTGAGTTTAGAGGATCTATTGCAATTTGTCTGTTGGTGAGTTCAGTACTAATTTTGAAGGGAAATGGAGCCAATCTAGCAAAGCACTGCATCCCTGGAGTGCCACAATGGAGTGCCACATCCCTGGAGTGCCACAATGCAGAGTTTCCATTACATTGAGAAGGATGGATGACAACAAGATGTCGTATGGATTCTGACCGGATCTAGAATTAGACGAGCTATAGTCATACAATATATAAGATGGTTATACCTCTAAGTACACATAAAGAGAAATTATTGTTTTGGAGCATGGCTTACTAGGACATCTTGATTAGGACCTCATCCTAGAGAGGACAAGCGAATAGTTTTTTGTCACCTTTTGTACTACATCAGAGCAGCATATATGATGTGTACTCTGCTGTGATGTTTCAGATGTATGCGATCTAATTGTCTATTTTGATGCTTTCAACATGTATTTAGTCTCTAACACCTATTTAAATATGATTAATGAAATTTACTTCAGATATTAACATATTTGTGAAAT
The DNA here is from genome assembly GCF_001263595.1 of Phalaenopsis equestris. Lineage (NCBI taxonomy): Eukaryota > Viridiplantae > Streptophyta > Magnoliopsida > Asparagales > Orchidaceae > Phalaenopsis > Phalaenopsis equestris. Next base: position 147,204 of record NW_018226238.1, on the reverse strand, counting down.
TTCTCTTTTGTGCGACGGATAAAAAGCCGCAAGACCATACCTTTATTCTAAACTACGATGAACAAAGAACAAAATAATATTAATTTAGATGATAATAAATTTTAAAAAAAAATATCCTTTTGAAAAAATCAACCAACAAAAATTAAATTTTAAAAACATATTTTTATAATTAGATTTGATAAAGACAACAAGAAAAGAAAATGAATTTTCTTGAGTTTGTTTCTCTCGAGTTCGAGCTATCTTACTCTTTGTTTGTGTAGCACGACTATCCTCGTCTACACCAACTCCTCCACATTCCCACAGAGTCTTTCACTCCTCACAAATTTCATCAATATTTCTGCTCCACTTCCCATCCTTACTTTTGGGGTAGGCTTAGACGTCCTATTCCCATCTTTACACTTTCAGAGTAGGCCTGGGTGCCCTATTCCCATCTTTACACTTTCTGAGTAGGCTTTGATGCCCTATTCCCATCTTTACACTTTAAAAGTAGGCTTATACACCCTACTCCCATCGTTACATGTTTAGAGTGGGCTTGGATGCCCTATTCCTATCTACGCTTTTGGGGTAGGATTGGATGCCCTATTTCCATTTTTAAACTTTGGGAGTAGTGTACGTCCTATTCATATCTTTACACTTTCAAGGTATGCTTAAACGTCCTATTCCCATCTTCACACCTTTGAGATAGGCTTGGATGTCCTATTCTGCACTCAATTTTACACTTCATTCTAGGTTCGTTGACTTAGAAGTCTGTATTTATTTTGTTGATCTTTGTTGATCTTGTCGGTCATGTCGGTCAACACCAATACATGTGGTGTGCTTGCCCGACACACCACACCTATTGGGGGTCCATTTGTTGACCTTACTTTTGGTTGAGGGCTAGTTTTCTCAAAAGTAACCTAGGGTCTAGCCATATGACTTTCCTATTGACTATTCCTAGAGGACTAGAAGAAAAACCCTCACCATTAGATTTTCTAAACTCTTCTCTGCTCAACTAAAAGTTCCACATATTGGTCCTAACCTCTAGCACTTTCTAGGTGGGGTTAATATGGGGGAGCTCAAGGGGAGTCCCCATAAGATTGCTTGGCCATAGGGTTGACCCTGGGTGTTGGTCTAGAGCTAGTTCACTCACTTAACACTTACTTTCACTCACATTCACTCAGAACCCTAAACCCAAGCTTGTTGACTTTGTTCCCTTAGTCTCTTTTGGGAGACTCATGTAGATGGTCCCCTAAATCTAGTAGCCTTAGGCTAGGGTCTAGCCAAGACCAGTACATAGAGGACCCAAATAGATATTCAGTTGGTTCATGGCTCAAATAGGGTGGTTGGAACCCCGCTTTCACCAAAATACCAAACTTAGTTTTTTTCCCCCAAATCTACCCAACTTACCAAGATACCCCCAAACCCCAAATTTGACCACAATTCCCAAAATTACCTAAACTACCTCAGTTTATCAAAAAATCATCTCAAACCATTTGAAACTATCCAAATTGCCCAAAACTTCCCAAAATTGCCAAATTTACCAAAATACTCCTAAATTTTCCAAATTTACCAAAATACCCTTGGTGGTCTAAGCTTTCCCAAAGCCCCTCAAATACATCTCAAATGTCCATAAAACCAATTTGGACCCTTCATTTTAACCCAATTTGATCAATTTGACCAACATTTGATCAATTTGACCACCCAATTTGATCAATTTGACCAACTTTGACCAAAAGCCTTAAATTGCCCTTAAAGGCCCAATTTCCCCAAATTCACCCTAAATGCCCATAAATTTGACCCCAATTTCCCCTCAATTTCAATTCATAATTCATAATTATCAAACTAAAACCAAATCCAAGTCCAATTGACCTACATTTAAGTCCAATTTCAACCCAAATAAAAAAGGCCTAATGTCGCCTAAAACCAAAATCCAACTCAATTGAACCCCAAATCTTTTCAATTGCCCCATCATAAACTCTTTAAAACATCTCCACACACCAATTGAACCCTCAATTGACCTTGGTCAAGCTTTAATCTCACTTAATTTTAACCAAAATAAAAAATTCCCAAATTTGCCCCAACTTAGCCATGTGCCCAAATTTCACCAAACTGAATGCCCTAACCCCAAAAGTGACACCCAATTAATGTTGAGAACTCTTCATGACATGCCAGTAGACTATTTTAAACTCTCAATTTGGTCTTAACCCAACTCTTGCCCAACCTAAACCCAAGTCTAACCGAACATTCCCAAATTAACCAAGTGCCCAAAATCCCTCAGATTGAACCTCCAAGTCAATTCAAAATCACTCCAAAACTCTTATAAACCCCTCATGACAATCAACCACACAAAACTAATCAATTAATTGGGCTCAGTGTCATGGCTAGCCTAACCCAAACCTAAATTCAAAACAATTCCACCCAAATTGAACTCATGCACCAAAATTGATTAAGTCATTCCCAAGTGACCAAATTAATGACACCACGACCACCAAATGGAGTCTGGTGACCAAGCTCGGCCCACCAAGCCCACCCTATGGAAGCTGGACCAATGGTCCCTTTATTTAGGGGATTTTTTTTTTCCTTTTTTGGGCATAAACCAAGAAATCCTTGCCATCATATCAAACCATTAGGGGTTACTCATAATTAAACCTCCCCTTGGCTCACCTAACTACCTGACCACCTCTTCTACTCTAGCCAGCCACCCTAGTCACTAGAAAACCCAAAAACTAAGAGCCACCTTGCTCAAATTTAAACCCAATTACACATATCCAAGTTGGTCAGCTCCAAGTGGCTTTGGCAAATTTCAGCCTTCCACATAAACAATAAATTGAACCTAAATTGAAGCCCTAAGCTCCACCACAAACACCTCTATTTAAATAGCCCCCTTCATGGACAAAGGGGAGATGATCCAAATCTTAGGGGAAACTCTACCAAAATCTCACCAGAGACTCTCAAAGAACTCCACTCAACCCTACCATTTTCCCCCTCTGGTTCCCCTAGTGAGAGCCCAGTTTTGAGCTTAAAATTTTAGTTCAAACCATGAAAGATTTCTCCACACCTACACAGTCCACCAAACTCCAATTAACGATGCACACACCATCCCCATAGTGGCAGGAGTTGATTCCTCACAAAAGCCCCATCCTAAACAGCCTCTAACATAGCTCTAGACCAACACATGAAATCGAGTTGGATTGAAATCATATCTAGACATTTCACAAGGGCCTAGGAATTCATCTAGAAGTTTGTTGGGTCCATTTAAAGCTGCCATAACCATTTGATTGAGGCCTCACCTCTCAGACAAAGGTATTGAACCTCAACCCTAATCCGAACCTATTTTGATTATCCATACATATTTACTATATTTCATACCGTATAAGCCATATAGATATGTTCTTCTTGAGTAGATGAAAGTTTAGGAACAAACCCCATGTGATTGGGTTGAGTCTAGCTCAAGTTCTTTAGGTTTTAGTGTGAACGGCTAACGGGTTAGGTCACTTGGGGATGATGAAGGAGAGTCATATGATTGCACGTTTATTAAATGGACGGAGGAGATCAAGTGGGACAAACTCTTGGAATGAAAGGCAGGCTGCGTGGCTGGCAGCGTCAAATGGCGGAGCACCGCGTGTAAAGTTCGGAGCGAACGAAGATGGTGTGGCACTGACTGGTTTAAGTAAAAAATATGGGTTTTCTAAATTTATTTAAATGCTTGAACTTCAAAAATTCATATAATTCTTTAGAAAAATAATAAAAATAAAGTCAAAGTACCCTCTTGCTCAATGAACAGAGGAGAATAATGTGGACTAAAAATAAAAATTATTTTTTTGACTCTCTAATTTTTAATGAATTAAATACTCTCTAGAGTATTTTAATTCATTATGATCAAACAATTCTCACCATGGCTTGAAACCTTTAGGATTCATTTCTTATGACATAGGGGATGTTCTCTATTTTTTTCTAGGTCGGAGGAAATCTCTATGCTTCTAACCTTAATTTTCAAGTTAGGATGGCTATTTTAACTTATTTTAATTCTATAAATTAAAATAGAACTTTGAAAATTATGTCAATAATTTTTGTAGGTTTCCTAAAATCAGAGAAATTAGAAAAAATGTTACAATGATTTGAATTATTCTGTACATTTCTATAGTTAATTAAATGTATATATCTTGCTTTAATTTATGTAAATTAAATACTAATAAAAATTTGACAAAATTTATTGCACACTGTGTATAAAAATCATATTTACCTATTGTAAAAATTTAAAAATTATTTGACTAAGTTTGAGTACTAAATTAATTTTCTAAGAAAGCTTGTATTTTTGTACAAATAAAATTATATTAAATCAAATATACTTAGGAAAATCCAAATACACTTGGGAAAATTATGAAAAGTGTTTTTTTGAGTTCCTTGTGATCAGAAACACTTAGGAAAAAAAATTATTTTTAAAAATATACTTGATTTTTAAGCTTATACTTGATTTTTAATTTTTAAAAATATACTTGATTTTTAAGCTTTATTTTGAGTTTAAAATAATTAAAAATAATTAATAATCCCAAAAATACCAAAATACTTCGAAATGTGCCTAATTGTTCCCTGATCACTTAAAACTCATTAAGCTATTTTTCATAATTTTTCTAAGTTAAAAACAAATTTTAAAGAGCATAAAAATGATTTATTTTTTTAAGAGCTTAAAAATTTTTTTCTTATTTTTTCATTAAAATAATTTTAATAAATAAATAAATAAATCATAAAAATACAAAATTAGTCTGTGAGTTCTCTGAACTCAGAGAGGTTTAATAAAAACATAAAAATAATTTTGGTAATTAAAATATTATTTTACATTTAATTAAATCATTAAAATTGATTCATAATGATAGAGATTTAATTCAAAAAAATCATGAAATTTTGTCTAAGTTTTTCTTGACCTAAGGGGACCTCTAATAATTTTCTCATGAATAAAAACTTTATTTTAAAGAGCTAAGTAAATCAATTATTAAAGTACTACTTTCTAAATTTAAATCATTATTTAAATTAAATTAAATTTTTAAAGTCCACATGTTCTCCTCTAATTTTTTAATTGATCCATGGATGGGACACTCTAAAAATTCTCAAAGTAGTTTTAATTATGATTAATGAGTTATGAGGTGAAGAGCTCCAATGGCAAAGGAGTAACTCTAGATTTTGGTGCCTTAATCAAAATTAAGGATTAACAACACAAAAATGGGTGATTTTGATCCTAATTAACATGTTTGAGTGTTTGAAATACAATGAGATTGAAAAGGTAGGAACTCACTTGCCACCTTTTATATAATAAGAACAAAATTGTAATTTCTTTAAGTATCATGACTTAGAAACCAATTAAAATTAAATGATTCTCAAGTGAGGGGGGGTTTGAGTTAGGAATATAATATTTCATTAATTTTAAGCCCATAATTGATGATAATGTGATCTTTCAATAAGAATGAATGTCATTTAAATCAAAATTTTTCTAGTTACCATTGCACCTATTGTCATTGTTAAAGGCTTGGTAGTGACCTAAGCTTCAAATTTAAAATCATTTGGTTTGATTTAGAAGATAACATGATTGATGATTAACTTTTTTTTTCTACACTACAAGCCCAATTTTAGCTGTGGGTACCAAAACCTTTAATGACTAAAATCTGCCTTAGGGGCACCCACTCACATAACTCTTAGATGAAATATCAATTGATTAATTGAGTGTCCTACCCTTGAGATAAATATAACTTCTAGATAAATATAACCTCCAGTTTCCTTAAGCAATGGGATAACCTTAGTTTAACCTTGGATGATTAATAAAATGATATGATAAGTTGAGAATAAACTCAAAATATTTCAAGAAATCTTCAAAGTGATTTAGGGTCATGCTCCGAGCACTTTGAAATATCTTGAATATTTTGAATGACAATATAAACTTACTATATTTTTTTCTAAAATCATCCACTAAGATCTTCTGAGACTCAATAAAGTCATAAGTTGGGGTTTAGTAGCTATACCTTCATCTACTCTTGCAAATTGAATTCCGTGCAGAATTATATACATATTGCCAAAGCTAACCTTTCAGGTGGAGGAGCGGGAAGAATCGACAGGTACACTTTTAAGTTGTTGCATTTACCTATTCATATCTCTTGTTTCTTGTTTGCATGCTTAAGGTCACCCTGCATGTCAAAACAAGAAAAAAAAATAAAACTTAAAATTAAACAAGATGAAATTCACTGTCGCAATAGTTAAAATATAAGACAACTCAAAATTTAATTCAAAATTTAATTACTCAAAATTTAATTACAAACAAAACAAAACAAAATTGCAACTAAATTAAAACATCTCTATCTAATAATCAGGAATCCCCATAAATTAAAACATCTCTATCTAATAACTCAAAATTGCCACAAAATTGCAACTAAATTAAAACATACCTATGGTTGCTAAGGAGATTTCCCATAGTCCAAACAAAAGTATGGAACTCATTAAGTTGAGTTTAATAAATTCATTTGGACTAAGTGAATCTAAGGAAAAATAGTGGTGTCGGAATGAGGGATTCGTAGGATCCTAACCCGTGTCACTCTAATCAACTTCAACATTCCTCATAATATTTAAAAAAACATAACCATAGGAAACACTTAATTTGACATCGTTATTTGATACATTAAAAAACTTAAACTCGCCAAGACGAGGAGCTTGGAGCTAGCATTGTGGGCAACACGGCCATCTTCAACAGCAAAACATGTCTCGGCACGGCCATCTTCAACAGCAAAACATGTCTACACCATCTAAAACATTCTATAGAATTAAACAACAAGCCATAGGACTTCAAAGTTGTCTTCTTAGTGCGACGTAAATCCTCAACTTTTTTTTAGGCTTTTGTATGGCTCTGCTATACAACATAATCCCTAAGCTCTTTTAAGATTCCAAGGATATCGTTCATCACAAACTAAATCCTCTAATCTTCCAAGCTATTTCTGTGATTGTTTCACATGAATGTAAGCCTTAATCAATAAAAATGGCAAGAAGAAACATTCAAATATTTCTCCTCTAAATAGAAACCAAACCATAGGATAGCTTGGGAATTCACCGAGGTTCTCCTCAAGATCTGTAAAATCCTTTAGTCTCTCTTTTTTTTATTCCAAAATATGTTCTAAATTCAAGTCATTCCCATTTTACACCTCTTTGTTTGATCTCATTGAAAAGTCTTATTTCCTTGAACTTCTTGAAAACAATATCCCTTGATTTTTATCGAGAGTTTTCTTAGGTGACACTAGTTATCTCAGATGTAATTAACTATAAGGAGTTTCCCTTGTAGAAAACTTTTAAGAACCCAACTTAATATAAACCCTATTTAATTTTTCATATTAAATAGGGGAGATTTTTGACTCATAAAAAAATGATTTCATAGACCAAATGAATATCATGCATTTCTTAGTTTATTTGATTGAGCCTAATTATCACTCATGTGTTTATCTTTTGAGATATATACATACCTTGAGGTGTAGTTCTCTTTCATCTAAAATTTAAAAGATATGGAATTAGTTTGATTTTATATTTTTTTAAAATTATATATATATATATATATATATATTTATATATATATATATATATATATATGGACAGGATGGTGGCGACTGGACCTAGTTGTGCTCTACTAGAGTTTTGGTTGTGATGGAGCTGCTTGGAGGTGTTGTGGAGCTAGGTGAAGAAACTAATTTTCTCTTCAAGGAGTCTCTGTAAGTTTTGGAGTCTGTTTGGGCTTTGCCCGGACAGACTTACTTTGAACCTTCATCACTGTTCCATTTCTTTACTGAAGGATTTAGTTGTTCTCTGCTTCATCAGAGTGAAGCTTGTTACTGTTCCATTGACTTGCTGAAGTAGCTAGATTTTTCTTGCTTCTCCAGCTTGGGGTTTGACTCTGGCCTGGATTGTTTGTTTCGTATGTTAGCTGACTTTTTATTTTTCCTGAATTTCTTGATCCCTAAGGTTTTGTTGCTGGTTCTTTTGGAGCAAGTCACTTCTCTAGGTTTTTGTTGCTGATTGTTTCTCAGTTTTGCACCTTGGGGGTGTTGTTGGTGGTTAATCATGACCACCCCTATTGATTTAGAGACAAATTTGCAATGGAGAAAAGCCACTTATGTTGGGGTTGTAGGAAATCCTTCCTCTCCCTTGGCGGATCTTGATCTCCTAGTGTTTTCTCAGGAATTTTATACCACTGTTGCAGGCAGGGGTTCAGCATCTTGCATACATCTTGTAGGATCTAAAGATGGGGAACCAGCTGCTCTTTTCTCTAATCAGGATATTGCTGAACTAAACTTGGATGTTCAGTTCACACTCATTGGAAAATTTAGTTTGGGCACCCAAAGATGGAACTTGTAAGGAAAAGTTTTGACTCTTTGAAAATCTCTAATTGGAAGCTAGGCCTGCTGGATGACAAACATCTCCTTATCCGGTTGACAAAGGAAGAGAATTATGCAAGAATCTTTGCCAAACAATCCATCATTATTGTTGTAATAGAAATGAAGATTTTTAAATGGTCTCCTAAGTATGATCCCTTATAGGAACCCCCCACTGTGCCAATTTGGTTTAAGCTTCGCATCTATTTAATGCATCTATTTAAACTGAATGCTTTATTTAATATTGGTTGTACCTTGGGTACACCTTTGAAGGTGGATGTTGCCACTAATAATAAAGACAGGCCAGACATTGCAAGTATTCTGATGGAGAGGGATGTCACCCTACTTGAAGTAAAGAGGATATGGATAGGAGACCCAATGAAGGGGTTTTAGCAGGAAGTAGTCATGGAGCAAAGACCCTATTATTGACAACACTGCAAAATGTTTGGTCACACTAGGGAGAAATGATACAGGCTAAACCCTCCTAGAAGAAGGCTAATACAGAACCCTCAGCAGGAGTTGGTTGATGCAAATAACAATCTACTGAGTGTTAGAAACAAAGAAGTCAACCAGAAGATCTCCACTATGGCAGGGATAGAAGAGACTATCAGTTCAATAGCTGGTCAGAACTCTGTGAAGGAAAAGCCTCCTTCAACTGAAGGGAGGGTGACAGTTGGTGAGGATATGGAGGCAGGTAAAGCAAGAAGTGGCCAACTCCCTTTCGAAGTCGCCTTAGAGGTCTTAATTTAGTCTCCCAGAAATAAAAGGAATCATGTGGAAGAATTAGAGGTGGTTTCCCCTACTCAAGCCTTGGTTGAAGAAATGAACAAAGAATTGGAATCAGATTGGAAATTTCAAAAAACTAAAAGGAAAATGAATTCCAAACCAGAAGAACTGAAGTAGGAGAAGGAAAAGGAGTTACAAATAATGGAAGCTTCAAACAACCAAAGAAAAGGAGCTTTCAACATACCTAGGGGGAGGACTAGATCCAGATCCCAACCTTACTCCCCCCCCCCTCCCCAAGATCAATTTGTTGTGTTGGAATATAAGGGGGAATGCACACCCCTTATCCTTAAAAAGACTCAAATACCTAAACAAAAAACATAAATTTAGGTGCATAGCCATTTTGGAACCTATGGTTCACCTAAACACTTTGAAAATTGCCAAAGTTTTCCCTGGCTTCAATTTGTTCACAAATATCAACAACAAAATCTGGGTTTTCTGCAGGAAAGAAATGAAGTGTTCCATTTTGTTGAACCACACTCAAGTCTTGCATATGAACCTTAGCACTAATGACATGGAGGGTTTTGCTTCCTTTGTTTATACAAGAAGCTCCAAATTTTCAAGAACTGAATTGTGTGAGACCCTGAAGAACATCCAAGGCTCTATTGATAAAGCTTGGATTATGGGATGAGACTTCAATTGAATTTCCTCTCCTGCTGAAAGGAAGGGGGGCAGAACTCCTAATCCTACAACTATATCCTCATTTATTGACAATATTCAAAAAACTGGTTTATTTGACCTTGTTTTTAGTGGACTTGCATTCACTTGGAAGAGGAAGGATATGTGGGAAAGGCTAGATAGAGTATCTGCTAATGACAATTGGATTCAAAATTTTTTACAGATTTCTATCACACATCTTAGCCTAGCTGGTTCAGACCATAGGCCTTTGTTGAACTTTATTGGCCCTAAGGTTACTTGCCAGAAGAGTACTTTTAGGTACTTGAATGTCTGGTCTCAACATTAAAACTTCTTGCAGATTGTTAAAGACAATTGGAAGAATGATTCTCACCATGACCCCTTCATCAATTTGTGGGAAAAGCAAAAGAAGGTGGGTAAAGCTATCAAATAGTGGAGATGGAATACCTTTGGGGATCTTCTAAAGGTTGTGAAAAAGGCAAAAAAGGAGGTGCTTGATCAGGAAGAGAGGCACAGCAAAGGGAAGACTGATGATGCTACTCTTTTAGAGGCTAATGAGAGACTTTTAACTACTGTGAACTAGCAAGAACAATTCCTCAAACAAAAGGCTCTAAAACAAAATTTACTGAAGGGGATAGAAATACTAAATTCTATCATGCATGCATTAAATACCAGAGAAAGTGCAACACTATTCATTGCATCAAGGATCAGAATGGAACTTGGCTCAGACAAGAGCAGGAGATTGCTGAAAGTGTTGTGCAGTACTGCCAAAATCTCATGAATGGAAACAACATTGACAGAGATCATATAGACAACACTTTGTTTACTGACAATAATTAGTACACTGCTAGAATGAACTTGACTACAATACTTGAGGAGGATGAGATTCAAATAGCTTTAAATTCCATTGATAGCTCTAAATCTGTAGGTCCTGATGGGTTTACAGCAGATTTCTATAAAAAAGCCTGGGGTGTCATCAAGGTGGAGGTAATTCAAGCTATCCAACACTTCTTCATAGGTCACTCTTTAGGACACTCTTTACCAAATTATTTCAGTGCTTCCTCCATTGTTTTCATCCCTAAGACTTCTACCAAAGATAGTTGGAGCCATTACAGAACTCTGAGCCTTACTAATGTCATAAGCAAAATTGTCAGCAAATTACTGGTGAAAAGACATTAGCCAGCACTACCTCAGTTAATCAGCACTAACCAAGCGGTTTTTGTGAAAGGCAGAAACATAGGGGACAACATCCTTCTGGCTCAGGAACTTTTACAGGATTTGGAGAAACCTTACAGAAGGGGAAATGCAATTTACAAGCTTGACTTGAAGAAGGCTTATGATATGGTGAACTGGGATTTCATTATAGAATGCTTGGAGGCTAGGGGTTTTTTTATGGATTTTTGTCTGATCATTCAAAGATGGTTGGAGGCTAATGCTAATTTTGTTTTCATCAATGTAAAAGCACATGGTTTCCTTGAAGCTACTAGAGGGCTTAAACAAGGGGATGCTCTTTCCCCTACTATCTTCATTCTGGTCTTGGATTACTTATCCAGACTTATTGATTTCCAAGAAAAAAGAAAAAGCTTCAATGCTTATCACAATAAAGCTAAGATGGACTTTAGCCATCTTATCTATGCTGATGATATTCTTATTTTTACTAGGGCCACTAAGTCAGCTACCAAGTACCTCCATGATTGCTTGCAAAAATTCCAATTGGTGTCAGGGCTGAAAGTCAATAAGGAAAAATGGCAGATCCTGGCTAGCAAGGTAGTCCCATTACCACTCATACAGTGGATGCTAGATTACACTGGGTTCTCAACCATGAGCATTCCCTTCAAATACTTGGGCACTCAACTGGTCAGAGGAAGAACCAAACTGACTCAATTTGATGAGGTTATTGATAAGATTAATTCTACTCTCCAGGGGTGGTCTAAGTCTTACCTCTCAAATGGTGGAAGGATCACCCTATTAAAGAGCATCCTAACCTCAATCCCTTTTTATGTCCTTCAAGTGGCAACAATGAAAAGAAGCACCACCTTGATGCTGGAATTCCTTTGGGCTAGAAATAGGAGACAAATGGCTTGGGCAAGTTGGCAAAGAGTGGCTAAACCATTTGAAGCTGGTGGCTTGGATTTAAGTGATTACACCATATGCAACATATCAGCATGTGTAAAATTTGGATAAATTTCAAACAAAATGAAAGCTTATGGGCTAAGTTCATGCAAGCCAAATACTGCAAATTTGATCACCCTGGGGAAGTATCTAAGAAGCTGGGGGACTCCAGGACATGTATCCGGATTTTAAGGTTAGGAAAGACATTGACAAACTTCTCATTTGGGAGCTGGACCATGGTGATATCAACTTTTGGAAGGATAACTGGTGCCCTATAGAACATTTGGAGCCTATGCAAGAAGAAAAGGAGGAGGATTTACAGGTCAAAGATTTTTGGAATGGCAGTGTTTGGTCTGAGGATACTTTAAAAAATCTTCTAAAGGAACCATCTATTAGAATCATTTCAACTATCCAATTTGATAGAAATAAAAAAGATCAACTCCATCTCATTAACAGGACCAGATCAAGCCTTTCAAAGGATATTCAGAACAACTTATTCAGCTAGGTCCATTGTCAGTGGAATATTTTCTCTTGCCAGAAATATTTAACTCCTTCTATGTTGTTCTTTTCATGGAGAGTCCTAAATAACTTAATTTCAACACATGTTATTCTGAAATTGAAAGGTTTGAAAGTCCCATCAAGATGTCACCTGTGTAAGCTTGACCAGGAATCTAGGGATCATCTGTTTTTCAGGTGCAGATTTTCTAAGGAGGTTTGGAACAGTTTGACCTCTCACATCAACCTAAACCTGATCAATATTGGATTGAGTAACATAAAAGACTGTCTAAAGGACTGGTAGGAGATAAACCTTATGCCACTTCCCTTTATTGTTGCCTAGTTCTTTTGGAATGCTAGAAACAAGGTGAAACATGAGGATAGTTGGACAAATACTGCTAATGTGGTGTCTAACAGTGAAACATGAGGACTGGCAGTTGATAAGTTGGAAGAAATTCCCTAAGATATTGAAGGTCCAACCTAATATTGATGTTCAACAGATGAAGGACATCAAGTTAAGGTAAAGATGAAGGACATCAAGTTAAGATGGGAGAAGCCTCCTCACCCCTACATTAAAATTAACACTGATGGAAGCTACACTAACAAGAAAGCTGGAATAGGGGGGATCTTCAAAGACCACACAGGACGTATTTTGCTTTATTTCAAGGCTCCATATATTACTGAAGATGCACTAGACTCTGACGCTGCTACACTTTACTGGGCTCTAAAATTTTCTAGGGGAAACAAGTGGAAGTGGATCATAGCTAAAGTGGACTCTTCCCTCTTGGTGGAGCTGCTAATTGAAAACTCTTCTTCCCCTTGGCACATTAACCAGTTGATTAACTCAAATCATGCTGAGGTCTGCACCACCCCTCCCCCCCCTCCCTCCATCTGTTACTTAAGGGGGAAAAACTTCAAATACCTTATCTAAGATTGCAGCAATGAATGCTTGTCTCCAAGACAAAAGATCATGGGTTTTTGCTGGTAATCTACAGTTGTTGTGCACCTCATTCATAATTTTTACTAGTTAGCTTGGGGGTTTATACATGTATTTTTGGAATACTTAGATACTTAGGTTTGCTTTGTTGGAGAGGGTTCCTCAATAGGTTGCTCCTTTGTATTAGGTTTGATTTTTCCTTATGGAGGAACCTAGTTTTATCTCCTTGAGTTGTACTCTCTTGTTTTAATATACATGAAGGGAGCCCATAGTGCTCCTTTCCCAATAAAATAATATATATATATATATA
>NW_018226238.1:127523-133457 GCF_001263595.1 Phalaenopsis equestris | reverse complement strand
AATAAAAAGAACAATTTTTTTTTTTTTGAGAATATCAATGATATATATATATATATATATATATATACATAAATGAAACTTAATCATATATATATATACCTTCTGAATGAGCATACATATATGAAACACCAAAATGAAAAGGCAAAAATTACAACAATCTGCAGAAAGGCAAATTAGAAAGATCACCCTTGAGAAGTAACTGTAGTGGAGGGGGAACCATCTTGGATAAGTTGGGTCTATCTGCCTCAGCACCAGCCTGAGCAAGCCAATGAGCAGGTTTGTTACCTTCTCTATGTATAAAAGTGAATTTAAGATTAATGCCTTGCGAGTTATAAGAAATTCTATTCTTCCATTTCAGAATGTGTCAGGGGCAGGTTACGGTATTATTGGAATCAGTCATCATGACCTTGGAATCAGTCTCCACTATAAGGTTGTGAAATTTTGCCTTGGATGCAATATAGGTGGCCCAAAAGATAGCCAAAGCCTCAGCTTCGAGAGCATCAGTAGCAAAAAATAGGAGACAAGAAATGTAAGAGACAGGTACCATTTGAATTCCTGAAAACACCTCTAATGCCAACAGTAGATCTATAGAAACTGCCATCAGTATTGGCTTTCAGCCAACCAGCTGGAGGTTTGAGCCAAAAAACTAGGGGTGCTCCAAAATAGGTTGATTAGCCAAAGAGTTGGTCTTAAAAAGATCAAGAAAAGCTTTCCAATGAGTATTTTTTTCAGAAATGCTAAACAGTTAGCTGCCAACTTAGAGGGATGTGGTAAGTGTTCATCAAATTTGGCCATATTTCTAGCCATCCAAGTGAACCAAGCCAACACACAAGGTATCACCAAAAGTTTTAATTGAAACCATTCATTCCAACAAGATAAGAATTTCTGCCAGGTTAGATTGATGGTTTGCACTTTCAAATTTCTGAGGACAGTTAAACAAATCTGTTGGACAAATTGACATTGGAAAAAAAGGTGATATGTTGTTTCCTCTTGCCCTTTACATAGAAGACAACAAGAAGGGCCTCTCAATCCCTTCAGTTTCAGAATATCATCAGTTGGGAGGCAATTAGAGAATATTCTCCAACAGTAGAAGGACACAGAGGGTGAGAGGTAATTATTCCAAATAGATTTCCCCCAGAGAAAGCTCTCTCCTTGATGATGTTGGGAATAAATATAAGCAGTAGTACATCCTTGCGTGGAAATAAGTTTATCCTTCTTAGAAGTATATATATATATATATATATACATTAAATGTCCCTCCGAAGCGGGTGACGGGATTTTGATTCCGGCGATCGACAACTTCCACAAAACCCCCCTTAAAATTTTGCCGACAATTAAAAAACTCAAATATTATTGGCTAGCAATGATGTTTGATTACATGGATACATATTGAAAATGCCACCTTTGTCATGTGCATGGGGTGGTCTTGCACCAGCTTCCGAATGTGCTACATTCAACTGTTGCCTCGTGGCCATTTGAGTGTTGGGGCACAAATATAATAGGTTTGATAGACCCTCCATCATCTAAAAGCCACAGATTTATTCTTGAAGCTACTACTTCTCCAAGTGGGCAAAAGCAGTGTCGTTATGGGAGGTTACCACACAACACGTTATGTAATTTTTTAAGAGTCATATTGTCTACCGTTTCAATGTTCCACGCAGAGTAATTTCCGACAATGGAACGACCTTCAAGAGCACAAAAATCAATAATTTCATCAAGCAACATGGGATATTAGAGGTGTTCTACAATCTACTATCCTAAATTAAACAACCTGGTTGATGCCTTCAATAAGACGCTGAAGCAAATTTTAAAAAAGAAGTTGGATAAGAATAAAAGAGGATGGCATGATAAATTGTTAGAAGCTTTGTGGGCCTACCGGACAACATTCAGAACCCCAACTCAATGTACACTCTATGCACTTGTGTAGGGGTCTGAGGTTGTACTGCAACTAGAGGTCCAGACACCATCTCTCAGAGTCATCATTGCCAATCCATCTATAAAAGAAGAAAGTGAAAAGCTCAAACTTGAAGAATTGGAATGCCATGAAGGAAAATGATCAGAAGCACAATAGAATTTGGAACTATACCAAGCAAGGATTGTGCAAACTCATGACAAACTAATCCGCTCGAGGGCATTCAAAGTTGGTGACCTCGTTCATGTTCTCAAAATATTTATTTTTGCACAATGCAAGTTAGGTGAAAAATGCGAGCCAACTTTGGAGGGACCATCAGTCATAGCGAAGGTCCATTCAAGAGGATCATACCATCCAGTGGTTTTTTTAGGCGAAAGACCTATGTTGTCAGTTAATGGCCGATATTTGAAGATCTACTACATGACATGACATTGCTTAAAATGAATTTTTGAAAATGTTACTTGTTCTGGGGTTATTTAGTTGGCCAACGTCTATAATTGGGTTCAAACTTTTGTAATAAATTAACCTCAATAAAATTTAAATTTTTGAATTTTCTCACTTTAAATTTTTTTTGTTTTTAATTTAGAAATTTCACTAAATTAAACTAAATAATAAAATACTTGCACTTGTCTAAATTTAAATCTTCTTTAATAACTTGTTCTTGTTCGTTTTGAATTTTAGTGGATGTTTTTCTATCTTCTACAGAAAGATGACGAGGTAGAAGCTGATTTTTGCTTTTAGAGACGGCTTGAATCTCGTACTAAATGAAGAAATGATAGCCCAGCATGGCATCGTAGACTTTGACTTGGACTTCAGTCATGACAACATTGACTATGAGTGTCCCATAATGAACATAGTCAGCCACCGGGTGAAAGAAGGTTTACCATCATTGCTAAGGATTGGTACCAAATAAGTTTCCTTACTGAAGAGGAAGAAAGCAACGACACAAAAATATCCAATGGAAGGAACCAGTCATCTATAATCCATGGTAACTACACCAATGGGGAATTTAATTAGTGAAGATGAAGAAAGACTGTCAGATACGCCACTCAGAAGAACACAACACCATAATGCCAACTGCCACAACCATAGAGCTTTCATACATCAGGAGAAAAGACATATACAAGAAGCAGAAGCGATGATTAACCTGATTCCCGAGGTGAAAATTTATGACCTATGCATGTGGGAGTCTTCTACCAGCCTGCCTATCATGGAGGATGAGTCAGTGTTGGTTGCAGAGTAGATACAACCAGAAATTCTAGATGAACTTTGCAGACATTGAAATTCTAAGACAAACATTAACAGAAAGAGCATTAATGGAGTGCCTGAGATATAATTTCTTCCATTTGGAGTACTAAAGTACTTTTGAATAGTATGCAGCCGCCGATACGGGGTGTCAGGTGGCCATGCACCTAGATACTTAGTTATATATTCCACTACAAATAGAGCCAAGTCAGACATGGTTTCCTGTAGACATTGAAATGAGGGAGTGATTTGCCTAAAATATATAGTGTTTTTAGACACATTTTTATGCCTATTTTTGAGATATTTTACTTTAATGGAATGTATTTTTGTGTTTTTATTTCAAATACAAGTAAAAAGGTGAAAAATGTTTGGAGTGAAAAAAGATCAAATTTAGAGCAAATAGGTGAAAAATGTGAAAGTGATTTGGCGCCTAAGCGCCAGATCCGGCGCTTAATCACCGAGTAAATAGAGAAGGTCATGCCTAAGCGCCATAGGCCCCGCGCTTAAGTGCCAGTGGCAGTTATTGGATGAGTAAATTTAGTTTTTGCAAATCTTGAAGAGGTTCTTGAGGCACCTATTGGCTTAATAGGTGGTTATAACCACCATGGATGAAAATTACTGTGAAAGAATTACTGTGAAGAAAATTACTGTGAAAGGATGCATCTCTTGGGGAAATAAATTGAATCAAGGCACATTTTGAAGAGATACCAAGGCACCTATTTGAAAATTATAAAAGAAAAAAGATTGGGACTTTGAAAGAGGTCCTGAAAGTACTAAAAAATTTTTGAAAGCTCAAAAATTGGGGAGTTAGTTGGAGAGATTTTCAGGCACCACATATTTATCCTTTTTTTCTAGTTTTATATTGAGAGTGTTGTAAGAGAGAAGAGATTCAAAGGAACTTCAAGAGTTTGGTGGAGGACTTGAGATAAGTTTTTATCTTTTGTTTTAAAAAACTTTTAGTTTTAATTGAGACTTATGTTGGTTTGACAATGATTTCTACTTTTAAACTAAAGTGTGGTTTGGTTTTCTCTATGGATTCTGAGTAGTTTTCTTTATCCTTCTTCTTAAAATGATAAGTAATTAAGTGTTGGATGAAAGTTATGGATATTATTGATCTTTAATGTTGGAAGAAGTTATGTTGATTTAATTTCATGTATTTCATTTACTTCTTAATTTGGACAATCCAGATGTTAAAATTTGTTATGAGAACATGTAAGAATCGAGATGGTATTTTCTCAGTCAACAATAGAAAAGAATCACATGAGGTTGTATAAATGAGAATGTAGTTCATATGATTGAGTGCAAATAAATGGGAAAATATTCACTGAAGGGTGTAGAGTTAGAGGACTTTAAAGTGACATGTTAAAGCCCCCAACTTGGTTTATTATTTTATGTTCTAATACGAGATGTTAGCCCCCAAGTAGATGGAATCGAGGGAACTCTAGAGTGAGAGCTAGTATCTTCCATGCCTAGCCGGTTTTCAGAACTATTCAAACTTTAAATTAGTTAATGTTCTTTATAGCATCTCTAGCAAGGGTAAAAACTTATATTGCTCTTCTTTGGCACAACACAATATGCATACATCCACAACAGAATTCCTATAATTATTATTGATTCATGATAAGGAGGAAGATATTTTCATATTTAGTGTTTTTTTTCTACAAAAACTAAAGTTATCTTTGTAAGTTTGTACTGTTTTTGTCAAAATATTAAAATTGCCAAAAATATTTAAACTTTATTTACTACAAAAATGTCTTTAGTTTAAATAGTTGTCTTTTTAAAAATACAAAGCATTCCAAAAGTGCATATTGCATATCTTCTCTGTGGGTTCGATATTCAGCTCTTAATCAAAAAATCCTATATTACTTGATAACGATACGTATACTTGCAGTAGTATCCCAATATAAATTAAAAGTTAAATTCTTATTTTTCTTCAAGATCAATTTTTTAATTTTATCTTGAAATAAGGAATATAAGTGAAAAATATAATCAGAATTATTGTTATACTGTTGCATATAAGCAGTTATCAGAGATCAAGTTTTTGGCGTCGTTGTCGGGGAAGTGAAGTGAAAATTGAAAAGAATCTATTGATTAAAAAGTAATTTTTTTTGAGAAAGTCTTATTTAAACTTTAAGTTATTGTATTTTATTTTGTGTGTGTTTAGTTTTATTTTATTTTATGTTAGTGTATGCGTAGTTCAGGTTCTGAAGGACTTGTGCCCTACGATTCTGATGAATTAGAGAGAACTGTTAGAAAAATTAGAAAAACCAAAAAAATTAAAAATCTTGAAAAATCCAAAAGAATTATAAAAATGGCAAACCAAAATGATAAAAATGCTGAAATTCATCAAGAGTTTAGACCTTTAAGAGATTATGTCAAGCCTACTCAATCATACAGTAGATGAAATTCATTTAAGAATACAAAACCCTACTGTAGTGGCTAATTCATCTAAGCTTAAACCTTCTATTATCTAAATAGTATCAAATAATCAGTTTGGGTGATTGCCAACTGAAGATCCAAATGTACATCATGTCAATTTTCTAGAATTGTTCGCTACATTTAAATACGATGGTGTGGATGTTTTCATAAGACTTAGGTTATTTCCTTTCTCACTCACGGCTAAAGCTAAGATGTGGTTGAATTTGTTAGCACCTGGATCTATCAGAACTTGGGGTGATTTAGCACAAAAATTCCTTGCTAAATATTTTCCACCATAAAAAACTGTGAAGCTTAGAAATGATATTACATCTTTTAATCAGTTTGAAGGGGAATCTATT
>NW_018226238.1:123661-127315 GCF_001263595.1 Phalaenopsis equestris | reverse complement strand
TAAGAAAGTAGCCAATATTCATGAAACTGATGCATTTCCTCTGTTAGCAAATCAAGTTGCTGCAATTTCAAGGAAGTTAGACCAATTTGGAATGAATTTTTCTCAACCAATTTCCATGATTGAAGAGGATTCATTAAGCCAAATGGTAGATTCTCAAGCATCATTAGAAACATTGAATGCCATAAGTAATAAGCAGAATAACCCAAATTCAATTTATTATAACCCAGGTTGGAAAAACCATCCCAACTTTAACTGGAACAACAATTTACGTGATAATAATCAGCAATGGGGGAACAACCAAGTAAACTCAATGGGAAACTGGAACAATCAAGGGAATAATAATTATAGATCTACTCTCCTCTAGGTTTTAATAGTAATACGCAATTTAAGAAGAAGAATTTATCTATAGAAGAAGTGGTGTTACAAATGGGAAATCAATTACAAAGTCAAGGAGCTACAATTAGAAAGAAATATTAAATTAGAAATATTAATAATCAACTTGGACAAATAGCAAATTCATTAAGTAATAGATCCCAAGGAACACTTCTTAGTAATTCTGAATCAAATCTAAAAGACCAAAATAAATAGCAAGTAAAAGTTGTTTAACTTAGAAGCGGAAAAGAGTTGGAAGGTAGAGTTCAAAAAGAAATTGAGGTTGAGAGAGAAGAAATTGAAGAATCAAAAGAGAATGCTCTAAAAGATTCTGAAAGTTCTATTTTTCCACTAAAAATTGATTTGGAAAAACCACCACCTCCATTTCCTCAGAGAATTTGTCAGCAAAAGTTGGATAAGCAATTTTCAAAATTTCTGGAAATATTTAAGAAGCTTACAATTAATATTCTATTTGCTGAAGCCTTAGAACAAATGTCAAGCTATGTAAGGTTTATGAAGGATATCCTCAACAGAAAAAGGAAGTTTGAAGATAATGAGACCGTTGCACTTAGTGTGGAGTGCAGTGCTATAATTCAGAAAAAGCTTCCTGAGAAACTTAAATATCCTGGTAGCTTTACAATTTCATGTGCAATAGGAGAAATATTTTAAGGGAAATCTTTATGTGATTTACGTGTAAGCATTAACCTTATGCCATTATCAATATTCAAAAGATTGAGATTAGGAAAAATGACACCTACTACTATAATTCTATAGCTAGCAGATTGTTCAATAACATAGCCCTAAAAGAGTTATAGAAGATGTTCTAGTGAAAGTGGATCAATTTATCTTTCTTATTGATTTCATTACGTTAGATATGGAGGTAGATAAAGAGATACCTATCATTTTAGGGATATCTTTCCAAGCCACAGGAAGAGCAATGATAGATGTGCAGAAAGGTTAATTAACAATGATCATCAATGATCAAATTATTACTTTCAATATTTCAAGATTCAAGATCAATGAAAGATCAATGAAATATCCTGCGAAAGGTAAAGATGATGAATGTTATAGGATGGATGTTATAAGATATCTAAGTGAGTGTCATTTCAAAACAACTTATGAAGAAAATTTTGAATAAAAAGATTTGGAACATGAGCAAGAAGAGATATTAGATCAATGTGAAGAATTTTTTAGGGAAGATTCAAACTATGTTCGAGAAAGTTTTGAAATTTTGGACACGATAGACAAAGATAAATCATTTTGTCCATCAATTGAGAAACCTCCAGAACTTGAGTTGAAGGTACTTCCTGAACATTTAAAATATACCTTTTTAGGAGATTCCTCTACTTTACCAGTTATAATTTCCTTAAAATTATTGATGGAAGAAGAAGAAAGGTTGATGAAAATTTTGAAAAATTTTAAGAAAGCCTTTGAATGGACAATTGCTAATATTAAAGGAGTCAGTCCTTCAATTTGTATGCATATAATTCATATGGAAGAGAACTGCAAACCTAGGGCTGATCCTCAAAGGACACTGAATCCTGTTATGAAAGAATTTGTTAAGAAAAAAATTTTAAAATGGTTAGATGCTGGAATTATCTACCCTATTTCAGATAGTGCATGTGCTAGTCCAATTCACTGTGTTCCTAAGAAAGGAGCAGTAACTGTAACTGTAAGTGGGGAGGAAAAAAATGTCTATATAATACCTACTAGACAAGTTGCAGGGTGGCGAATAGGCATTGATTATAGAAAATTAAATCTTGTCACTAGGAAAGATTACCCTTTATTACCCTTTCCAGATCAAATGCTGGATAGACTAGTTGGGCATAAATACTTTTTATTTTTTGGATGGATATGCTAGTTATCACCAAATACAAATATCTCCAAAGGATAAAATTATATTTTTGACTTTAGAAGGATGCCCTTTGGTTTATGTAATGCCCCTACTACATTTTAAAGATGTATGATGACAATTTTTTGTGATTTAATTGAAAAAGGGAATGAAGTATTCATGGATGATTTTTCAGTGTTTGGAACTTCATTTGACTCATGTTTAGAACATTTATCTAAAGTTCTTAAGCTCTGTGAAGAAACAAATTTAGTCCTTAATTGGGAAATATGCCAATTTATGGTAGCCGGAGAAATTTTATTAGGTCATCAAGCATCAGAAAATGGTATGGAAGTAGATCCTACTAAAATTCAAGTGATCACTAATTTAACTTATCCAACAAATGTAAGAGAAATTAGGAGTTTTTTAAGACATGCTAAATTTTAAAGGCGATATATTAAAGACTTTTCAAAGATTGCTAAGCCTTCATGCCATTTACTGGATAAAGATGCAATTTTCCATTTATTTTTTAATTTTTAGAAGGAGTGTCTAGAAAATTTTGAGTTATTAAGAGAAAATTAATCACTGCACCAATTATAATTTTACTAAATTGGGGAAAACCTTTTGAATTGATGTGTGATGCTAGTGATTATGGTATACAAGGTATTGTAGGTCAGATATATGATAAAATTTTCAAAGTAATTTACTATGCTAGTAAAACTCTTAATGAAACTCAAATCAAATATACAATAATTGTAAAAGAGTTATTAGCAATAGTATATGCTTTAGATAAATTTAGATCATATTTAATTGGAACTCATTATGTAGTGCATACAGATCATTATATTATTAAGTACTTAATGAAAAAGAAGAATGCTAAACCTAGACTTATAAGATGGATTCTTCTTTTGTAAGAATTTGATTTTGAAATAGTAGATGGAAAGGGGACTAAAAATCAAATTGCTGATAATTTTTCTAAGATTGAGTTAGAAAAACCACTCTATTTTGAAAAAGAAATTAGCGAACATTTTCCAGATGAAAAATTGTGAAAAATAAAAATTGTTCACTATTAATGAGTGACGTGTTCTGTGGTATGTCGACATTGTGAACTTTATTGTTAGCGATATTGTACCCTACGGAATGACATACCAGCAAAAGAGGAAATTCTTTTCTGTCGCTAAGACTTATTTTTTGGGATGACCCATTTTTATATAAACAAGGAAATGATTTAATTATTCAAAGATGTGTACCATTAGAAGAAACTTATGAAATTATCCAAAAATGTCATAATTTTGAAAAAAAGATCAAATGTAGAACCAATTTTTGATTAGGCACTTATAATCTGGATTCTATTGGCCTACATTTTTTAGATATGTTAATGCTTATATCAAAACCTGTGATAGCTATCAACGAGTAGGCAATATTTCTAGAAGAAATGAGATGAAGAAATGAGA
>NW_018226238.1:119679-123590 GCF_001263595.1 Phalaenopsis equestris | reverse complement strand
GACCATTTATACCATCTTTCGTTTATACCATCTTTCGAAAATTTATATATTGTGTTAGCAGTGGACTATGTATCCAAATGTATAGAAGCTATTGTTTTATCTCGATGTGATGCTTAAAGTGTTGCAATTTTTTTGAAAACAAACATATATTGTAGATTTGGGATGCCACGAGTTATCATTATAGATGGGGGAAGTCATTTCAGAAATGTCATAACAGAGAAGCTATTAAAGAAATATCATATAAATCATAGGATTGCTACTGCTTATCATCCTCAGACAAGTGGTTTGGCTGAATTATCAATTGAGAAATTAAAATAATTATGGAAAAATCTGTGAATCCAATAAAAATGGACTGGTTAGTCAAACTTGACTATGATTTGTGGGCTTATAGGACTGCATACAGAGCTCCTATAGGAATGTCCCCATATAAGCTAATATTTGAGAAAGCTTGTCACTTACCAGTTGAACTTGAGCATAAAGCAAATTGGGTGATTAAAGAGTTCAATTATAATTTGAAAGATGCTGGTGAGAAAAGGTTATTGCAATTAAATGAGCTTGAAGATATAATGAATGAATCTTGTGAGAGTGCTAAGATTTATAACGAAAAGATGATGATGTGGCATGATTGAAGGATTCTTACTAAAAATTTTCAACCAAGGCAACAAGTCTTGCTATATAATGCAAGGTTAAGATTATTTCCAGGCTAACTTAAGTCCAGGTGGATCGGCCCATTTGTTGTGATAAAAGTTTATCCTTATGGAGCTGTGGATATTAAAGATCCTAAGTCTGAGAAATATTTGAAGTTAATAGACATAGAATGAAACCTTAATTTATAGGAGATTGGCGTAAACTTAATGATTGAATGATGTTGGGTCAACCAGAATATGCACTGGTTATGTCTGGCTGACGACGTAAAACCAAGCGCTTTGTGGGAGGCAACCCATGCAACCCATAGGGCAACCAATATTTATCAGTGTGTTTTTATTTTGTTTGTTGTTTTGTGTGTGATTAAGAAAATTGGGGTAGTAAATTTTGAAACTAATATGTGTTAGTAAAGATTTTAAGACTTTATTCAGTGATCAAGTCATGTTAGAATAAGAATTTGGATGTTAATTTGACTAGTGCAAAAATGTGCACTGGCGCTTAAGCACCACATCCGACGCTTAAGCGCGGCAATTTAAACACATGTACAAAATTAATATTCTAGAAGGTTTACCTGCCAATTAGTTTATAAAAACGTGCCAAGGCAGTTTCTAAATGTGTCTAGGAGTTATTAGAAGGATTTAGGCCTATAAATAGAAGGGTTTTGTGAAGGAATTTCACTTTAGATTTTTTCTAGCCCTAAAACTCTAAGAGAAAGTGAGATTCAGAGAAAATGTCTTCATGGGAGAAGGATTTGAAGAATAAGGAAGAAACCATGAGGACAATGTTCATTTGTCAAATTGCACAAGTGATGTATAACGGTTTCTTAGCCGTTAGTATTGAAGGGATATCAGAGAAGATCAACAAAATGGAAAATACTATGGCTTTATTGGAGACCAAAATAGTTGAGTTGCATGCACATCTAGATCATATTTGATGGAAATTGAAGATTCAATTTAGCCACACAAGTTATAATGTGGAAGCGGATAAGGCGATGTTCATAAAGTAGAAGTGGATTAAAGAAGATAGTATCAGAGCTCGTCACCACCGTCCGTCTTATCAACTCTATATTCTTGGAGAGAATAATGAAAGATAGGAAGTTGTTCCTTCAAATGAAGAATGAAATTATGTTTAATGTTAGAATTTGTGTGTTAGAAGTTGTTTTTTTCAACTGGTTTAGTGTTTAAGTCTTGTTTTTAGTATTTATGACTTATTTATGTGTAATGATTGTTGTCTATTTGTATTTAGGAAAATTTTCTCATCCAAGACTATTTGGAGTGAGAATTAAGTGTTTAAAAGTATTTGTGCTTGTTTGTGAATTAATATAAGTTTGTTTGTGTGAAAATTTGTGTTATTCCTAGCCTCAAATTAAAATAGTTATTATAGAGAGTTTTGACAGAGAGGGGAGTTATAAGAAGTTGAAAATAGACATTTAAGTGCTATGAGACCATTTTGGGGTGGTTTATTTAGGCATATAGTGCATTTTACTTTAATTTAAAAAATTTTAAAAATTGTGCCCTAGTACCTGAGCGCCACAACTCGCGCTTAAGCATGAGCCAACTCAAGAGGTACGCGCCTAAGCGCCACTTACCCGCACTTAAGCGCCAGTTCATGAATGATTAAAAGTGAAATTTTGGCCCGAAAATCACCTTTTTTATGCCTCTCATCATCTTCAACCTCTCAAAATCACTATTTTGGAAGGCTAGAGCACATCTAAAGTGAAGAGTTTTTTGTGGAATCAAGTGAAATTTGGTAGATCCAAGTTTATTGAGGTAAGAGCTTTACTTCTATGCAAAATTTTGGATGTTCACCATGTATTTTGAGCACATTTGGAGAAATTTGAAAATCCACTATTCATGGTGAAAAATGAGAAAAAGATCTATGAAAATTGCATGGGAAGTGTAGATTTTACTTTGAAGGTTTAGTTTAGTAATTTTGACTTGATGTTTGAAGTTATTTTGGGAATCTATAAAATTTGTAGAATGGCACCAAGAATGAAGAGTAGTAAAAGAAAAAGCTCTTTTTGATTCGAGTAAATTTGTTAGTTTGAAGGCTCAGAATCGGTAAAGTGATGTGTTGCAATCACGAAAACTGATTTAGGAGTGGTGTTTTAGAAATCCAGGTAGAGACGTACAGGATTTGATCATTCACTGACAGTAAGAATGATTATGTTATTTCTATTGTTAGGGAGTTCTATGCAAACATCCCTGAGGCTGAAGAAAATAGAGTCATGATTCGAAGAAAGTTGGTAACTTTTTCACCGGAGTTAATTAACTCGTTTTATCATCTGCCACCTGATACGTTATGTTTTTATGAAAATTATAGTCCAACTGAAGGGGAGTTAGAAGAGATTATTTCTTACTTGAGTATTGGGAGAGGACTTTGGAAGATCACTAATGAGAGGAGTGTCAACTTCCCAACTTCAAAGTTATGTGAACATTCAAAGGCCTAGCAATATTTTATTTTCGCACGTCTGCTACCAACAAATCATCTCAGTGAAGTGACCAGAGAGATAGCGACGTTAAATTATTGTATCCAGGAAGGAAAGCTCATTAACATAGGAGCTTTAATTTCTCACACTATCATCAATTCTACCACTATCGTTACTACTGCAGGACTGGGATTGGCTTCCTTGATCTTTTCTTTGTGTGAGCAAGTTGAAGTTAAATATGATAGCTGGGAGGAAGTGTTGTTATCTCTAAAGCCCATCATTAAGGTGAATGTGAAGACTTATTTTGAGCATTATATTTTTGGCTGGAGAGGAGGATTTGGATTTTCTAGGAGTTATGGAATGGAGACATCTAATGTTTCTACCTCTGCTATTTCTTGATCTAGACCATCTACCTCACGTGCTTTAAAATCTAGAGGTGAGTCTACTGAGACCCAAGATCAATTAGTGTTGAAGATGATGGATAATATTAATTTATCGTTGATAGGGTACAAAATTTAGAGCATTTTTCATAGCGTACTGATAGGTATAATAGGATAAAAAGTGATTATGAAGAGAAATTTCACTCATCTTTGGAGAGCCTCATTAGGGGTAACTAAGGAGTGCAATTTCCTCCATATCTTAGATACCCTGATTATGAGCATGCAAAAGTTTGGGATAGCAGTGATTCAGAGGATGAAGAGTAGAACTGAGAGATTTATTTTATGATTGTAATTTGATATGAACTATGTGGTCTGGGCTTGCTACATTTGCATCTGTGTGTTGGTTTGAACTATGTGATGTGTTGTGTTTTCATGTTTTGGACTTGAGACATGTATGT